>NW_026909167.1:9468381-9604381 GCF_033115175.1 Lepus europaeus | reverse complement strand
AGACTTTCTCTCTCTCTCTGCCTCTGCATCTCTCTCTGTGTAACTCTGACTTTCAAATAAATAAATCAATCTTTTTTAAAAAAAAAAAAAGCCCTGGCCTGAAGCACTGGCATCTCATTTGGGTGCTGGTTCTAGTTTCAGCTGCTCCTCTTCTGATTCAGCTCTCTGCAATGGCCTGGGATAGCACTAGAAGATGTCCTAAGTCCTTGGGCCTCTGCACTCGTGTGGGTGACCTGAAGAAGTGCCTAGCTCCTGGCTTCAGTTCAGCACAGCTCTGTCCATTGTGCCCATCTTGGGAGTGAACCAGCACATAGAAGACCTCTCTCTCTGTCTCTACCTCTCTCTGTAACTCTGTCTTTCAAATAAATAAAATAAATCTTTAAAAAAAAATCCTGCTTAAATTGCTGTTAGAAAGAATGAGTATTTTAATGTGATCTGTAAGTAAAAGACAAATATATAGATTGTTATTTGGTGCAAAAGAGTCCATAATAAACTTGAAAAATTGCAGCATGACAGAGAAATGGGCTTTGGAAAATTTCCAAGATCAGAAGTTAATTAACAGTTCCAGGAACATCCAGAAAAATGAACCATATATCCCTTGCTGATGAGAATGAAGGCGCTGTCCCTAAAATGTGCTGAAATCCACTAAATGTGACAGCATTAGGACAACTTTTACCATTTAGAGCAAGTTGATGACCACTCAATGATAAATCAAACCATGGTACCCATAGTTTTCTGTGTTATGGTTGTAAAAATCTAGATTATTAATTACATATTTAGGTGATAGTAATAAATTCTAAGGCATTTAATTTTGATTATAGGGCGTGGAAACTAGTGATTTGGTAGAGTCAATAATAGAGTCACAATCGTGCAGAAAGGGTATATATGAATAAAATCTTAAAGTTACAGTTAAATCTAACAACAAAATTTCAGTAGCTTAAAGCAAGAAAAGATCATGCTGCCTAAAATTTAATCTCTTAGCTAACATACAAAACCTTGACCCAGGAAATTTTTATAGATAATATTTAATTTTGAGTACTACAAAAAAAAAAGCAAGAAAATACAAAGATAATACACTAACATGAATACCTGAAAGTGTCAACTTTAGTGACATAATTTCACAAAACAATGTACATGGAAGGAGTAACACAACTTGGAGAAATGTAAACAACTTTATGATTTCAAAATGAAAATGCTGGCTAGGATGAGCAAATGTTTTCAGGACTATCATGGCATGCATTTTGCTATTGGGAGAAGTGAAGCAATGTGAGTGACAAAACAGTATACAGGAATTATGTGGAAAATAGACTTCACATATAAAGTTATACAAGATAATAAAGTCAACACAAGTTAAATCAAGAATATTTCAAGTACCTTGGCTGAATACATTTGAGAAATAACACTTATTTAAATAACTGACTTTTAAAAATTTCCAAAATCAAAGGTAAATATGGAGTTTCAACAGAGTTCACAAAACAATAAAACATATGACCTGCCAAGGAGAGTGATGACACTGATGCTAGATGATTCAATGTAATTTTTGGCATGAATATTATGAGAAAACTGTTATAATTTACATATACTTGATTACCTTAGAAATAGAATGTAAACCAAGTGGAGCACAGGCAATGTGTGCTGAGACTGGCACAAGCCACACTGCCAATTGGAAAAAACCTAAGGTGATAGGAATAAAGTCAAAATTAGAATAAACATCATAGTAATGTGTACAGTTTATGATATGCATGATATTTTGATTGCTGGATATAGAAATGATCAATTTGTCAGTAAAAGAAAAAACTAAAATCACAAGTGTATTTATGTTCATGAAAATAGCCCCAATTTACTAGCTAAAAGAATACAGAAAAATTGGAGGAACTTAAACTAGGAAACATATACTGCTTGATACAATACTCTTGACTCTAACATCCAAAGTGTCTCAATTTACTGTGTGGAAAATTCCAAAACCCAGTGGTTACATTAAAGTCTCATAAAAACCAAGAAATTAGAAAAATATGTGACATTGAAATCACAAAACTGTCCAGTGTCCCAGCACAGTTCTGAGAAACCATGGTTCTGAAGACCATGTACATGGACGTTACTAGGGTATATTACTGAAGTTTTAGCAATTTCATGATGTCATAATGAAAATGCTGGCCAGAATGGCAGTATGCTTGTAGGGCTGGAATTAACTCACACTTTGATACTGAGGATATAAACAAGTGAGAGGAATAAAATGAGAGAAAATAAATGGTCAAATGGGATGCATACAGCAATGAAAAAAACCCCTTGAATAAGAGGGTTATATTATAGGACCAGTATTTGATGGAGAAAATACTGGCATAGAGATATGGTATAGAGAATTATAATTGGAGAATTTTAAAAATCTAACAAAATATTTCAATTCTGTGAAAACCAGGAAAACATATACATTATATACAATATATAATCTGTATATCATGTTTAATATATTTAATATTATGTATATATCATCTGGAAATGAGCATTATGATAGTAGGGCCTAGTAGCTTCTGAAAAGTTGTGAATGGGAAAGTTGCAGGGACAACTTCCAGAATAAACAAGTAGTTGACGACTTCAAAATGAAAGCACAAGCTAGAATGGGCCCAAGCTCCCTGTGCTAGAGATGGCATAAGACAAGTTATTGATGTTATACACAGAATATAACTCAAACACAAACTAAAATATAAAGAATAATTCAAATATAATGCTATACATTACATTTGGATTGCTAAGAGAAGCATTGGGAAAAGTGCATGGAAAAGTCATAGAACTTCAAGCAGATAATGGAATTATTTTGGAAAAACATCACTAAAATTTCATTTATGAAATACTAAAAAAGTAGAAACATAAATCGAAAACAATTCTTATTACCTAATAAAACAATTAAAAGTAAACATACAAGTATTTCAATCTAGCTTATTGAAAACTTCAAAGCCAATTTTCAATTTTGTGTCTCAAAAAAAAAACCATAAAAAATATATGTTCTTAAAAGTATGAATAAATCTGGTATCCAAAGTGAACCAATATCCATCCAGAGATGATTAGTAAGAGGAGGCAGGAGATTGGGTGAAAATAGAGGAATATCTTAATCCAAAAAAATGTTCAAAACCCTCACTCCCCTGTTAGAAGAAGTTTGGACTACTAACACAGCCTCTGAGAAGGGGGGAGAATGTTAAGTGGGATTAAAAATTATGTCTGTCAGCTGACATCAGCAGTTTTAGTTCATGTTAAATTTTACCATTCTATAAAATAATCAGCTCAGCCCCAAAATTTTACTCTATGATTTTGTAACTCTGGTCAGTCATCCACAATTAGCTGACATTTGCCTTTAATCAAAGTGAATTGTACTAAAATATTAGAGAATTTCAGAACTTACATTATTTCTAGTAAAAGAGCAATATAAACTTTCCCATTGTCTAGTTTGAAAATTGTTTTAAATAAAAAATAATTTTTATGATTATAAAATAAACTGAAACTATGTTATTGTAAAAATTAAAGGAAAGAGGCCGGCACTGCAACTCACTAGGTTAATCCTCGGCCTGTGGCACCAGCACACCAGGTTCTATTCCCGGTTGGGGCGCTGGATTCTGTCCTGGTTGTTCCTCTTCCAGTACAGCTCTCTGCTGTGGCCCGGGAGTGCAGTGGAGGATGGCCCAGGTCCTTGGGCCCTGCACCCGCATGGGAGACCAGGAGGAAGCACCTGGCTCCTGGCTTCGGATCGGCGCAGCGTGCCGGCTGCAATGCACCGGCCATAGCGGCCACTTGGGGCTGAACCAACGGAAAAAGGAAGACCTCTCTCTCTCTCTCTCTCTCTCTCTCTCTCTCTCTCTCTCTCTCTCTCTCACCGGCCATAGCGGCCACTTGGGGCTGAACCAACGGAAAAAGGAAGACCTCTCTCTCTCTCTCTCTCTCTCTCTCTGTCTAACTCTGCCTGTCAAGAAAAAATTAAAGGAAAGATTAAGAAAGGTAGGAGGAGGGAGGGTGGGACTATAAGTGGTAGGGAGGATACAGTGGGAAGTATCACTATGCTGTTGGGTCTGTATATATAAAATACATGAAATGTGTTCACCTTATGTAAATAAGAATTTTTTTAAAAATAGCAGCAGTCACAAATAATGGAGCAAGGACATAAGCATTAGTCTTAGCTCCTTGCTAAATGACTGAAAGCACATCCAGACCCCTGAGCGACTTCCAAGTCCCTTGCATTCTTGCTCAAACCAGCTCAACCCCTCCTCAGTCACTTAGCCATCAATTGTCTTTAAACATAAAAGGACATTATGTAAGTGCCATACATTTTATATGTTAAGGAAAATATTAATAGCGATATCGTTGTTGATGCCTCATCCTTGTTGATTATTTGTAGTGTTTATTTGGTCATTTGGAATTTTTAGATGTTTTCAGATGTTTGTATTCTTTAGGATTCCCTGATTTTCAACATGTTAAACATATAGTGTCGGAGGCCACCTGACAAACCACACGGAGACGCAGCACTCAGTCAATTCATCACCACATTTATTGCCTGGTTGCATTCCAGGCCAAAGTAGGGGGCCTGGCGATGAGGGACTGGAGGCCGTCTCCCTGGGGAAACTCTTCAGCCTCCAGCAGGGAGCACCAAGAAGAACAAGGATATATACCCCAGGCCCCATACAGATAACATTCATTGTGTGCAATCATGCATAGCACAGGAACAAAACAAGTTTACAAGGTAGCAAAGATCAGGGTACAAGCTCTGCTGATAGAGCAAAGAACATCATAAACCTTCATCAGAAGTCACATCCTGCCTGCAGGAATGTGGGACGAAAAGTTTTGTGGCTTCAGAACAATAAGCAGAGGAAACAGGATTAGATAAAGGACAGCCTCAGCCTGCTGCACCTCAAGTTGGGCCAGGGCCACTAGCCCCGACAATATAGGAGTTTTAGTGGCACCCAAATAAGTTCTTTCCTTTCAGCCCACATTCCTGAATGCAGCTGTCTGGAAATAAGTTCTATCAGCTATTCCAGTGTTACTCCAAACAAGTAAAATCTCTATGCATTTCAAGGAAATCAATTAATGCTGCTTCCCACCCAGTTTCTCTCTATTTCCTATCGAGAAATTCTAGAGCACAGCTGCTAAGGGTGTTTTAACTTAAATTCCACAGATGCAGTCCTTTTAAACATTAATAATATTTATTCTCCTCACATTCTATATCCCATGGGTATCCTTTTCCAGAATGATTTAATTTCAGTTGAAAAATCTGTCAAGTCTTTTCACAATTACACTTTGGTACAACCATATAGATTCACAGATGGATTGCTCGACTGTGTCAGACTGACTGTGGCATATATGTGGTCTTGTGATAGAACTTCTAACAACTTTAGTTTTCAAAATCTTTAACTGTTAACTTCTTCACCAATATTCCAGCTTCCTCTTAAGTTAATTTTCAGCTAATGAACATATAAACTTGACTCTGTTTCATGAACTACATACAATATATTTTTCATTTTATCAATTACATGTTCTCATCATTTGCACTTCCTTGTCAAATGCAGGAGCACATTTCAGAGAATGTACCAGTCATCTTTTCTTGTCACTTCCTTTTTGTTGCTATATTCACCTGTGCTTCCACTGCAAGTATAACCTTTTCATAAGTAGGACCTCGATTATGCATTACTTGTTGCTTAACTGACAGTGTTTTTTTTTAAAACTTTTATTTAATGAATATAAATTTCCAAAGTATAGCTTATGGGTTACAGTGGCTTCCCCCCTCCCATAACTTCCCTCCCGCCCGCAACCCTCCCCTTTCCCGCTCCCTTTCCCCTTCCATTCATGTAAAGATTTATTTTCAATTCTCTTTGTATACAGAAGATCAGTTTAGTATATATTAGGTAAAGATTTCAACATTTTGCCCATATAGCAACATCAAGTGAAAAAACTACCATTGGATTACTAATTATAGCATTAAATAGCAATGTACAGCACATTAAAGACAGAGATCCTACATAATTTTTTTTTCAAAACAATTAATTTTCTATGCCATTTCCATTTTAACACCAGGTTTTTTTTTTTCATTTCCAATTATCTTTATATACAGAAGATCACTTCAGTATATAATTAGCAAAGACCTCATCAGTCTGCGCCCACACAGAAACGCAAAGTATAAAAATACTGTTTCAGTACCAGTCATAGCATCACTTGGCTTTAGATGACACATTAGGGACAGATCCCACATGGGGTGTAAGTACACAGTGACTCCTGTTGCTGACTTAACAATTTGACACTCCTGTTCATGGCGTCAGTAATCTCCCTAGGCTCTAGTCATGAGTTGCCAGGGCTATGGAAGCCTTTAGAGTTCGCTGACTTTGATCTTATTCCGATAGGGTCTTAGTCAAAGTGGAGGTTCTCTCCTCCCTTCGGAGAAGGGTACCTCCTTCTTTGATGGTCCCGTTCTTTCCACTGGGATCTCACTCACAGAGATAATTAATTTAGGTCTTTTTTTTTTCCATGATATCTTGGCTTTCCATGCCTGCTATACTCTCATGGGCTCTTCAGCCAGATCTGAATGCCTTGAGGGCTGATTCTGAGGCCAGAGTGTTGTTTAGGACATCTGCCATCCTATGAGTCTGCTGTGTATCCCACTTCCCATGTTGGATCCTTCTCTCCCTTTTTGATTCTATCAGTTAGTATTAGCAGATACTTGTCTTGTTTGTGTGATCTCTTTGACTCTTAGACCTATCAGAGCTATCAATTGTGAGCTGAAATTGATCACTTGGACTAGTGCGATGGCATTGGTACATGCCATCTTGGTAGAATTGTGTTGGAATCCCCTGGCACATTTCTAACTCCACCATTTGCGGCCAGTCCGACTGAGCATGTTCCAAATTGTTCATCTCCTCCCTCTCTTTTTCCACTCTTAGGTTTAACAGGGATCACTTTTCAGTTACAATTTAAACACCTGAGAATAATTGTGTGTTAATTACTGAGTTCAACCAATAGTACTAGAACAACAACAACAACAACAAATACTAAAAAGGATAAAGTATTACATTGTACATCTAAAGTCAGGACAGGAGCTGATCAGTTCATTGTTGCTTATAGTGTCCATTTCACTTAACAGGTTTCCTCTTTGGCGCTCAGTTGTCACCGATCAGGGAAAACAAATGATATTTTTCTCTTTGGGACTGGCTTAATTCACTCAGCATGATGTTTTCCAGATTGCTCCATCTTGTTGCAAATGACTGGGTTTCATTGTTTCTTACTGCTGTATAGTATTCTATGGAGTACATGTCCCATAATTTCTTTATCCAGTCTACTGTTGATGGGCATTTGGGTTGGTTCCAGGTCTTAGCTATTGTGAATTGAGCTGCAATAAACATTAATGTGCAGATGGCTTTTTTATTTGCCAAATTAATTTCCTTTGGGTAAATTCCAAGGAGTGGGATGGCTGGGTTGTATGGTAGGGTTATGTTCAGGTTTCTGAGGAATCTCCAGACAGAGTTCCATGGTGGCTTAACCAGTTTGCATTCCCACCAACAGTGGGTTAGTGTCCCTTTTTCCCCACATCCTCTCCAGCATCTGTTGTTGGTAGATTTCTGAATGTGAGCCATTCTCACCGGGGTGAGATGGAACCTCATTGTGGTTTTGATTTGCATTTCTCTGATTGCTAGTGATCTTGAACATTTTTTCATGTGTCTGTTGGCCATTTGGATTTCCTCTTTTGAAAAATGTCTATTGAGGTCCTTGGCCCATCTCTTAAGTGGGTTGTTTGTTTTGATGTTGTGGAGTCTCTTGATTCCTTTGTAGATTCTGGTTATCAATCCTTTATCTGTAGTATAGTTTGCGAATATTTTTTCCCATTCTGTTGGTTGCCTCTTCACTTTCCTCACTGTTTCTTTTGAAGTACAGAAACTTCTCAATTTGATGCAATCCCAAATGTTAATTTTGGTTTTGACTGCCTGTGCTGTTGGAGTATTTTCCAGGAAGTCTTTGCCTGTGCCTATATCTTGCAGGGTTTCTCCAATGCTCTCTAATAATTTGATGGTTTCAGGTCGTAGATTTAAGTCTTTAATCCATGTTGAGTAAATTTTTGTATAAGGTGAAAGGTATGGGTCTTGCTTCAAGCTTCTGCATGTGGAAATCCAATTTTTCCAGCACCATTTATTGAATAGACTGTCCTTATTCCAGGGATTAGATTTGGATCTTTGGTCAAATATAAGTTGGCTGTAGATGTTTGGATTGATTTCTGGTGTTTCTATTCTGTTCCATTGGTCTATCCATCTGTTTCTGTACCAGTACCATGCTGTTTTGATAACAACTGCCCTGTAGTATGTCCTAAAATCAGGTATTGTGATGCCTCCGGCTTTGTTTTTGTTGTACAGGATTGCTTTGGCTATTCGAGGTCTTCTGTGTCTCCATATGAATTTCAGCATCATTTTTTCTAGATCTGAGAAGAAGGTCTTCGGGATCTTGATGGGTATTGCATTGAATGTATAAATTGCTTTTGGGAGGATAGACATTTTGATGATATTGATTCTTCCAATCCATGAGCATGGAAGATTTCTCCATTTTTTGGTATCCTCTTCTATTTCTTTCTGTAAGGTTTTGTAGTTTTCATCGTAGAGATCTTTAACGTCTTTGGTTAAGTTTATTCCAAGGTATTTGATTGTTTTTGTAGCTATTGTGAATGGGATTGATTTTAGAAGTTCTTCCTCAGCCGTGGCATTGCCTGTGTATACAAAGGCTGTTGATTTTTGTGGATTGATTTTATATCCTGCTGCTTTGCCAAACTCTTCGATGAGTTCCAGCAGTCTCTTAGTAGAGTTCTTTGGGTCCCCTAAATAAAGAATCATATCATCTGCAAAGAGGGATAGTTTGAGTTCGTCCTTCCCGATTTGTATCCCTTTAATTTCTTTTTCTTGCCTAAAGTTTCTGGCTAAAACTTCCAGAACTATATTGAATAGCAGTGGTGAGAGAGGACATCCCTGTCTGGTACCAGATTTCAGTGGAAATGCTTCCAACTTTTCCCCATTCAATAGGATGTTGGCCATGGGTTTTTCATATATTGCTTTGATTGTATTAAGGAATGTTCCTTCCATACCCAGTTTGCTTAGAGTTTTCATCATGAAAGGGTGTTGTATTTTATCAAATGCTTTCTCTGTGTCTATTGAGAGAATCATATGGTTTTTCTTCTGCAGTCTGTTAATGTAGTGTATTACGTTGATTGTTTTGCGAATGTTGAACCATCCCTGCATACCGGGGATGAATCCCACTTGGTCTGGGTGGATGATCTTTCTGATGTGTTGTTGCATTCTATTGGCCAGAATTTTATTGAGGATTTTTGCATCTATGTTCATCAGGGATATTGGCCTGTAATTCTCTTTCAATGTTGCGTCTCTTTCTGGCTTAGGAATTAAGGTGATGGTGGCTTCATAGAAAGAATTTGGGAGGATTCCCTCTTTTTCGATTGCTCTGAATAGTTTGAGAAGAATTGGAGTTAGTTCTTCTCTAAATATCTGGTAGAACTCAGCAGTGAATCCATCTGGCCCTGGGCTTTTCTTTGTTGGGAGGGCCTTTATTACTGTTTCAATTTCTGTGTCAGTTATTGGTCTGTTTAGGTTTTCTATGTCTTCTTGGCTCAATTTAGGGAGGTTGTATGTGTCCAAGAATCTGTCCATTTCTGATAGATTTCCCGGTTTGCTGGCATACAAGTCCTTGTAGTAATTTCTGATGATTCTTTTTATTTCTGTGGCGTCTGTTGTTACGTTTCCCATTTCATCTCTGATCCTATTGATTTGGGTCTTTTCTCTTCTTTTTTTAGTTAGTTGGGCCAATGGGGTGTCAATTTTGTTTATTTTTTCAAAAAACCAGCTCCTCATTTGGCTGATTTTTTGTAATGTTTTTTTGGATTCAATCCTGTTGATTTCTTCTCTGATTTTAATTATTTCTCTTCTCCTACTGGGTTTGGGTTTGGTTTGCTGCCGATTTTCTAGATCCTTGAGATGACTTGAAAGCTCATCTATTTGGTGTCTTTCCAATTTCTTGATGTAGGCACCTATTGATATAAACTTTCCTCTTAACACCGCTTTTGTTGTATCCCATAGGTTTTGGTATGTTGTGCTTTTATCCTCATTAACTTCCAGAAAATTTTTTATTTCTCTTTTAATTTCTTCTATGACCCATTGTTCATTCAGGAGCATGTTGTTCAATCTCCATGTGTTTGCATGTGCTTTAGGGATTCCTGAGTTGCCAATTTCCAATTTCATTCCTTTGTGGTCTGAGAAGCTGCATGGTATGATTCTAATTCTTTTGAATTTGCTGAGACTTGCTTTATGGCCTAGTATGTGGTCAATCCTAGAGAGGGTTCCATGTACTGCTGAGAAGAATGTAAAGTCCTTAGATGTAGGATGAAATGTTCTGTAGATGTCTGTTAGATCCATTTGGGCTATAGTGTCATTTAAATCTACTGTCTCCTTGTTGATCTTCTGTCCTGTTGATCTGTCTATCTCTGAGAGTGGAGTATTGAAGTCCCCCAGTACTATTGTATTGGGGTCTAAGTCTCCCTTTAACTCCCTTAACAAGTCTTTTAAATAAACTGGTGCCCTGTAATTAGGTGCATATACGTTGAGAATCGTTATATCTTCCTGTTGAATGGATCCCTTAATCATTATATAGTGCCCCTCTTTGTCTCTCCTAACAGTTTTTGTGGTAAAGTTTATGTTGTCCAATATTAAGATGGCTACGCCCGCTCTCTTTTCATTTCTGTTGGCGTGGTATATCTTTTTCCAGCCTTTCACTCTCAGCTTGTATGGATCATTGTTGGATAGATGGGTTTCTTGTAAGCAGCAAAAGGATGGGTTTTGTTCCTTAACCCAATCGGCCAATCGGTGTCTTTTAACTGGACAGGTCAAGCCATTAACATTCAATGTGACTATTGAGAAGGAGTAACTTTGCCCTGCCATTTGCCAAAGATATTTTCTAATATCTGGTTTGAGATTCCTGTGATCTTTTGCTCTGAGGTTTCCTTCCTTTACCTTCTTTCATATTGGTGACCGTGTTTCTGTGTTTCTGTATGTAACACATCTTTAAGCATCTTTTGCAGGGCTGGACAAGTGGCGACAAATTCTTTCAATTTCTGTTTGCTGTGAAAGGTCTTAATTTCACCTTCATTCACAAATGAGAGCTTTGCAGGATATAATATTCTGGGCTGGCAGTTTTTCTCTCTTAGTACCTGGGCTATATCTCGCCATTCTCTCCTGGCTTGTAGGGTTTCTGATGAGAAATCAGCTGTAAGTCTAATTGGAGATCCTCTGAGAGTAATCTGGCGTTTCTCTCTTGCACATTTTAGGATCTTTTCTTTGTGTTTCACTGTGGTGAGTTTGATTACGACGTGTCGTGGTGAGGATCTCTTTTGATCATGTTTATTAGGGGTTCTCTGTGCTTCCTGTACTAGGATGTCTCTGTCCTTCTCCAAACCTGGGAAATTTTCTGCTAGTATCTCACTAAAAAGGCCTTCTAATCCTTTCTCCCTTTCCATGCCTTCAGGAACTCCTAGAACCCGAATGTTGGGTTTTTTAATAGTATCCTGTAGATTCCTGACAGTATTTTTTAGATTTCTGATTTCTTCTTCTTTTCTTTGATTTGACTGTTTCATTTCCTGTTCTCTGTCTTCTAATTCCGATATTCTCTCTTCTGCTTCACCCATTCTGTTTTTAAGGCTCTCTAATGTGTTTGCCATTTGATCTATTGAGTTCTTCATTTCATTGAGGTTTTTTGTCATTATCGCAGTTTCCTGTTCCACTAGTTTTTTCATTTCATTTTGATTCCTCCTTAATATTTCATTTTCATGGGAGAGATTTTCTATCTTGTCCATTAAGGATTTCTGTAGTTCAAGAATTTGTTTTTGAGAACTTCTTAATGTTCTTATGATTTTTTTGAAATCTGCTTCTTGCATTTGCTCTATGTCTTCATCTTCATAATCTTGCATTGGTGTGTCTTGTTCACTTGGGGGCGTCATAGTGCCTTCCTTGTTCTTGGTACCTCCGCTTCTATGTTTCTTGCTTGGCATGTTAGAGATAATTTGTGGTGTTTTTGTTTTTGTTTTTTTCTCTCGTTATACTATGCCTCTAAATGAGCTGTCTGTTTTGTTGGAGCCTTAGGGGCTGTGATGGGTGTGGCCAGAGAGCTTTGCTTGTTTCTTGAGGTTTAAGGCTGTGTAAAGAGCGACTCTCCCAGATTACTTGCTCCTTGCTGGGACGCTCTCTCTCTCTCTTTTTTTTTTTTTTTTTTTTGACTCAGTTGGGAGTGGAGTTGAGGGTAGTTGAAATCTGGCCTCTGTGAGTATTCGTTTGATCTACCCCTGGGACCATACACAGAGTTTATGCAGCCCTCAATGTGTTCTCCAGTTTCACTAAAGATACTGAGTTTGGCTGAGCTTTACATATGTAAAATCGCGGTGCTCTTTGTTTTGCTTGGTGAGTGAAGGGAGAGGCCTCTGTTCCCCCTCCCCCCAATGTCTCGGACTTCTCAGGTCTTACCCTCCTCCGTTCCTGTGCTGGCGAGATTCTGTGGCTCTGGCTCCTCTCCCGCCACTGCCGCTCGGCTCGTCTCGGTTGGTTTTCCACTCGGTGGGTTCCCTGTAAGTCCTCTGTGTCTCATCCACAAGATCCGGAAGCGTTTCCTCTGCAGTTTTTTTTTCTTGAGTCTTTTCCTGAGGCTACAGTAATTCCACTTTTATGAAAGTTTATTTTCCCAAACTAAGGCACACGTCCTCACTATCCGCCATCTTGGCTCCGCCCCCCCGCTTAACTGACAGTGGTTTTTAAAATTAGAACAGTATTAAAAAACATAAATATAGCAACCATTTTGTGAACTAACAAGCAACATAATATGCTGAGAATTTCATTGGTAATGTAAGTATTTGGGTACATACATAGTTTTATACTGGTTAAATTTTATAAGGTTAATTTTGTAGATATAGGTTTTTTCATAGTCACAGTTTTACATAAGGGATATGTTCAGTTCTGTGGGAAAATCTACCCCTAACAAGTTTATAATTGGGATTCATTTTCAATTACTCAAAATAAAACTAAAATAAAACATATTAATTTTATTTTAATAAACTCTGGAAGATTAGAAATATGTCCTCCTTGTGAAATAGCACTGTTGCTCTCATTTCAGCTACTTTGTTAAATCAAATCTTGAATTATTGGGTACAATGTGCTTGAACAGTGCTGCAAGTAAAGCATGAGCCATCCATGCAAGTACTCCTTGATGTAGAAACTTTAATAACCCTTATATGTAAAGAATAATCAGTCATGTCAATTACACATCTGATTCAGAGACCTATCAGTTCCCTCACAGGTTTATAGTTCATTGTTTCATGATTTTAAAACAAATTAAAGCATCTGTAGCTTTTGAAAAAGTGTCACTTTTGTCATGTTTGTGTGACAATAGAAGTATAAATCAGATTTGGTGATGTCTTCTACAGTCTTTGACTCCAACATCTGTTATCTTAGTAATGGTGTCTTAGATATATGGTACAACCATATAGATTCACACATGGATTGCTCTACTGTGTCAGACTGTGGCATATATGTGGTCTTGTGATAGAACTTTTAACAACTTCAGTTTTCAAAATCTTTAACTGTTTACCAATATACCAGATTTCTCTTAAGTTAATTTTCAGCTAATGAACATATAAACTTGGTTGTTTCATGAACTACATACAATATATTTTTCATTTTATTAATTACATGTTCTCATCACTTGCACTTCCTTGTCAATTGCATAAGATAAGAATAGATAAGAATAAGATAATTCCATCTATAAGAATAGATAATTGCGATAAATGAGAAAACATTTTTATAAGAGTTTCCCGTCAATGGGCTCACTAAAGAACAGATGAGGATGGGATGACCTAGTGCTCCCAGGCAGACAGGTCCATGCCCTAGCAGACTCTCTTGGATCAAGGTCAAACACTTCATCTAGGAATCTCTATGGGATTAAAGTTACAAAAGCTGCTTTTAACAGGAAGGTACTAGCTTCTAGTAAAGAATATAGGTATGAATGGCTACCCTTAAAGGCATTTAATTTCTTCCTTTAATAATGAGGATCTTGGGGCTGGCATTGTGGTGTAGTGGGTAAACAGCTTCCTGAGATACAGGCATCCCATACGGGCATTTCCAATCTAGCTCCCTTCTAATGGCCTCAGAAAAGCAGCACAAGATGGCTCAAGTACTTGGGCCCCTGTCACCCATGTGGGAAACCCGGAAAAAGTTCCTGGATTCTGGCTTCAGCCTAGCCCAGCCCTGGCCATTGCAGCCATCTGGTGAGTGAAACAGCAGGTACAAGATATGTCTCTCTCTCCCTCTCTTTTTAACTCCAACTCCAACTCTCTAACTCTAACTAACTCTAACTCTAACTCTAAAACTCTAACTCTAACTCTCTTTCAAATGAATTGTTTTAAATGAGGCTCTCTTTCAGCCATATCCATGGATCAGAGAAGGAGCTAAAAGTAAAGTGACAGATCTGTGCATGATGTCTAGAAGATATGGGACTTGCTTATTTGAAACATGATGATAACACCATGTATAAGATGTTATTTTGTATTATTAGTCAAGTAATGACACGAGAGAACACTCAAGATATTCCATTTTCTCCTGCTGCCATGTTCAGCTCTTCTGTATTATCTGACTCTGTATCCTATTTAATCCTCCACTCCAGTGCTGACAAAAATCTCCATCTCTGTTGCATTTGGTTGGCCTTTTTATTTTAAACATTGACCGATAGCTCCCTTGTAGTCTATCACAATAAGACTATACTTCCTTAAATGTGTATATTTGTTTTATAAATTTATGTCATTATTTAAATTATTCTTATACTACTCAATTATCTTTTTGTTTATTTTTTCTTCAGTTTTTGCAGACATCAGAATATCATATTTTCACAACAAATGACCATCTCCTCTACTAGACTAGAAGACAAGATCTGTCTCTTATGTTTCTTTATTTGGCTGGCACTCAGCACAGTGTGGGCACACAATAGGATTCAGGATTTGCCCAACAGTGATTGTCCATGTTAAAACCCAAACTCCAGGGAGGCACCGTGGCACAGTAGGTTAATCCTCTGCCTGTGGCGCCAGCATCCCATATGGGTGCTGGTTCTAGTCCCAGCTGCTCCTCTTCAATCCAGCTCTCTGCTGTGCCCTAGTAAAACAGTAAAAGATGGCCCAAGTGTTTGAGCTCCTGCATCTGCATTGAAAACGGGGAAGAAGCACCTGGCTCCTGGCTTCGGATTGGTGTAGCTCTGGCCGTTGTGGGCATTTAGGGAGTGAAAAAATGGAAGGAAGAACTTTCTCTCTGTCTCTCCTTCTCACTATCTGTAACTACCTCTCAAATAAATAACTAAAATATTAAAGAAAAAACTCAAAAGAGATGATCTTAGGAATCGAGACTTTCAGAAATGATTAAGTTATGAGGGCAGAACCTCATGAATAGCATTAGTGTCCTTAGAAAAGAGGCCCTAGAGCTTTTGTTCACCCCTTCTACCATGTAATGGCAAGAACATCATCTATGAATCAGAAAGCAGGCCCTCAGCAGACACCAAATCTATAGGCATCTTAATCAGACCTTCACTGCTGTGACATAAATTTCCATGTTTAAGTTGCCCAGTCTGTGGTATTTTGTTATGGCAGCCTGGACACACTAGATCACCAACTCTAATCAAGCCTATGCTCCACCTCTGTGCTCTCTTGCACTAGTGACCAAAACATTTAAAATTCTGAAAATGATACTATTGAAACAGTTTATCTAATACCAGTTTAATGTGTTTATCTAATAACAGTTTTATTTAAGACCTAACCAAAATTACAAATATTTTTCAAAAGAGTCAATGTCTTTTAAAAGCTATGTAATTGGGCTGGCACTGTGGCACAGCCGGTTAAAGCCCTGGCCTGAAGCACTGGCATCCCATTTGGGTGGCGGTTCTAGTCCCAGCTGCTCTTATTCCAATCCAGCAGAGTGTTGCTATGGCCCAGGATAGCAGTAGAAGATGGCCCAAGTCCTTGGGCCCCTGTACCCACTTGGGAGTCCCAGAAGAAGCTCCTGGCTCCTGATTCAGATTGGTGCAGCTCCAGTTGAAAGCCATCTGGGGAGTGAACCAGGGGATGGAAGACCTCTCTCTCTGTCTACCTCTGTCAGTAACTTTGTCTTTCAAAAAAATAAAATAAATCTTTTTTAAAAATGTCCTTTTTTTAAAAAAAAAAGCTATGTAATTGAGGATTATGAGTAATCACATAATATAACTGAAATTCCTGTAAAAAGAGTACCAGTGAGGTTTAGACCTAAAATTACTTTATATAACACATACATGGCCACATCCAATTTTAATATATTAAAAAGATGTAATTTCTGGATATCTATTATGTAATCATTAATGTTTTATCTTCTATCTTCATTTCTGAATCATTTTATTCAGATTCTATATATCAGCTTTGTCTCTCTTACCTATTAAACACTCTATCATGTGGTAAATTAATCTAATGCTGATAATTACATATTTTAATATTTTTTTCTTTTTTCTTACATATTTTAACATTAAAAAAAAATCTTAGATATCACCTCACCTACCCATCTTCATTTTAAAGGATGAAGAAACACATGCAGAGAAGTTTTAGTATTTAGTTACTGCAAGTTTTGTCTGTGATCAAAGTTAGAGCTTTTGTGAGAATTAAAACATACAAATTGGAAATTGCCCATTAAGAAAAGAAATAGAAAATCAAGTAAGAAATTTAAGACTGACTTTGAATGTGAAGAGAAAAAGCAAATACTGTAAATATGGTTATTATAAAATACAGAAAATGGCATTACTATTATGAAACTGTCTCATGGATATCTGCAATACTTTTTTTCTTTATATTAGCTACATATTTATTGATCTTCTTTTCACGTTAACAACTGTGTAAAGCCATTTTCTAAATATAATATAGAAAGATAATCAGATTCTCCTATAAAAAGGTTGGTGGAAATTTGGCTTTTATTATTGATGATTTAGTTTCTTTCAGCTTTATATTAATTATTGGTATTGCCACACCTGCAACTCGCATACCGTTTTTTTCTCTGTTCAGCCCATGTAAGCCTTTGGGAAACCTCTTTCTTTGATCCACCTGAACAAGGGAATTTCCCAACCCACCCATTGATAAACTAAGAGCCTATGTTATTGTATGTGTTCCAGGCAAGGAGCAAAGCAGACTGTCTCAGATCCTTCTCTTGGAATCAATGATGGCATCTGTATTCCAGGGCACAGGGCAATTTGGAAATAATTCTGGCTACCCACCATCCTGCTCTCAATCCAAAGATCAGAGTATCAAGGGGATCCCTAGTAGGTGACTGATGCTGTGCCACCTGAGACAAGCATGGTGAGACTTGTAAGGTGCCAAAGGCAAGGGACAAGCCTAGAGGTTAAGCTTCATTAATTTTAAAGATTGATTTATTTATCTGAAAGGCAGATTGAGAGAGAGAGAGGGAGAAATCTTCCATCCAACGGTTCACTACCCAAATGGCTACAATGACCAAGGCTGGACCAGGCTAAAACCAGGATCCAGGGGCTTCATCTGGGTCCCATGTGAGTGGCAATGTCCAAGTACTTGGGAAATCTTCCAAGGCCCATTAGCAGGGAGCTGGATCACAAGTGGAACATCCAGGATTTTACTTGGTATCCATATGGGATGCTGGTGTCACAGGCCACAGCTTAACACACTACAATGCTGGCTCTAGGCTTTTTGAATTTACAGTCCATCTGTCCCTGCCTATGGCAGTTCTTTTGCCAGAAACCATATATTGTTTTTCATTTTCCTAACTGATCTGGTAAATACTCAGGTAAAATTAATGATAGTAAATACTAAGAAATCAGCCTGAATTATTTGGATCCCCTTTTATAGCAGCTCAGTTCACAATAGCCAAGATATGGAATCAACCCAAATGTCCATTAGCTGATGACTGTATATATGTATATATATACATATTTATATGTATATATATATGTGTGTGTGTGTGTGTGTGTATGCACACTATGGAATACTACTCAGTCATAATAAAGAAATACTGCATTTTGCATTAAAATGGATACAACTAGAGACCATTATACTTAGTGAAATAAGCCTGTCACAAAAAACAAACACATGCTTTCTCTGATATGCAATAGTTAATATAGAATACAAAAGAGTATAAGAGTGAAACTAACAAATTATGATTTTATTATTGTTTATAGCTCTTGATATGTTCCTATGGAATACTGGTCTTTCTACTTTTTACTTGTTGAACATTATAGTTAGTAGTGCATGGAGCCTGTAATTATAAAGTAAATTGAGAATGTTATTGCAAAAATTAAAGGAACAAAAGAAAGAATGGAAAGAGGAGGAACTGAGGGATGGAGGGAGGGAAGTATGGTTATATTCTAGAACTATACCTATGAAATACATTAGTAAACATTAAAAATAGAGTTTGTCATCACCTTGTGTCTACCCAAGCCACAAGTCCCTGAGGTTAATATAAGCTAGCATTAAAGCAACCAAAAACTGTTTCTCTGGCTCAATGTTCTGTCCCATGTTTGCAGGATGCCTGATCTCTATTATTTTTAAGGATCTCTTTTAATAGAGAGAAAGAGGTCTTCCATTCTCTGGTTCACTCCCCAAATGGCCACAATGGCTGGAGTTGGGTCAATCTGAAGCCAGGAACCAGGAGCTTCTTCTGGGTCTCCCACACAGATGCAAGGGCCCAAGAACCTCTCTACTACTTTCCTAGGCCATAGCTGTGAGCTAGATTGGAAATGGAGCAGACAGGACTTGAATCAGAGCCCATATGGGATGTCGGCACTGCAGGCAGCAGCTTTGCCCATTAAGCCACAGAGCTGGCCCCTGAAATATCTTTTTGTAGATGAGAATTACACTTGTTAAAGGGCATGGGCTTTATCAATAGTTGCTGTGCTGGCCTAGCCTGGTAATAGGACTTCTAAATAAATTACTCTAAAATTTTCATTGCAATAATATGTACCTTTCATAATTCAGCAAACAAAATGTAGATAAAGAGGGCCGTGGCAGATTAAGACATTGCTTGGGATGCCCACATCCTATACCAAAACATCAGTTCATGTCCTGGGTCCTCTTCCTCCAATCTAGTTTTCTGCAAATATTCATGTGGGACAGCACATCGTGGCCCAAGTACTTGGGTTGCTTGCCACCTATGTGGGAGACCCAGATGGAGTTCCTGGCTCACAGATTCAGCCTGTCTCAGTTCTGATTCTTCCCGGCATTGGGGAATGAAAGATCTCTCTCATCCTCACCCTCACTCTCTATCTTTCTGTCTGTCTCTGTCACTCTACCTTTCAAATTAATTAATTAAAAATATTGTAGATAAAGAGAAAATTCAGTTTCTTTCATTTGGTCTCCCTCTTTCTCTTCTGATTCCTCTCTAGTTTTCTTTCAAACACTGACAACTTCATTCAGAATTGAAAATGTTAAAAGTAGATCACAGTAAAAATTAAAAGAATAAAAAGAAGGAGGAGGAGGGAGGGTGGCAGTATGTGCAGGAGGGAGGGTAGAGTGGGAAGTACAACTATGTACCTAAGTCTGTATATATTATGTACACTGAATTTGTTCAACTTGAAAATTAAGTAAATACATTAATTTTAAAAAAGAGTATCATAGTACACAGGTCTTGGAGATTTAAGATCAGGGAAAAGATAGCTACTTGTGAAGATAGTCTTTCTTCCTTTAGAATAAGTATCAAGAATATTTAGATACAAGTTTTACAATGTTAATAAATCCTGTAAACATTTATATTTTTCAAATTAATTAATTAAAAATATTGTAATTTTTACAGTAATTCAAAAATCTGTAAGAATGTTCTTTCAAAACATATCTAGTCCACTTCCAATTGAGATAATAGCAGGAACTGAATTTCTTCTACCTGAAAGAACTTCAGACAACATGCAGTAAACAACAGTTCTCAAATCATTGTACACTGACACTGAAAGTAATCCGGGAAACAGATGAAGCAAGACATACAGTTGGCCTCAATTCCAGAATGAGGGGCCCAGACATACTCCAGTTGTCTCTCTGACTAGAAGGTAGAGTTAGGACTCAGGGGAGCTAAGTCAACTAAAACTCACAACACAGAATGACAGAGGAAAAAGTGCAGACTGAATTCTGGAGATCAGCAAAAGGTGCCTGTCAAGGGTTATCAGTCCGTGTGTTTCAGGAAACTAACACAGGCAGCGGTATATAGCACTGAAAATAGCAAGGTAGAGCAGTGGCCAAGGCTTGATAAGGTGAGAAATAATTCCTGTTGACAAGAACCAGAGTAGAAAACCAATAATTCAAGAGGCTTTGATTAGCATAGTTAGAAGGTCTCTACCAGAGAGGGAAAATAGTTCCAAAATACTGATTTAGCATCACTGAACAAGTCTTAAAAGCAAGATCTGAAAGGATCGAATTAATTCTAAGTATCCCAAATACACTTTGAAACAGGAGAACCACAAGAACATTTATAAGTATAGTAAAATCTGTAGCACAGAAAGAGTAATTTCCCAGGGCCAGTGTGTGGTACAGTGGGCTAAGCCACTGCCTGTGATGCTGATGCTCCACTTCCAATCCAGACTCTAGCTACTGCACCTGGGAAAGCAGCAAAAGATGACTCAAATGCTTGGACCCCTGGATGCATGTGGGAGACCCAGAAGAAGTTCCTGTTCTCTGGCTTCTGGCTTCAGCCTGACTCAGTCCTGACAGTTGTGGCCATCTGGGGAGTAAGCAAGTAGACGGAAGATCTCTCTTTCTGTCTGTCCTCCTCTCTCTCTATAACTGTTTTCAAACAAATAAATTAAATATTTTTAAAAAACAACAAATAATGTTCTTATATAAAGATACAAATATAGCTAAAAATAAGGAGACAAATCAACTCTTTGAAAATCACTCAGAAATTACAAAGACAGTAATTTAATTATTTACTCCATTCAAGGAGATAAGCAGAACCTCTTAAATGGCAGTAGGTAAATTAGAAACAAGGCATCATATAACTTTCTAGAGATGAAAACTACGTCTGAAAAGAAATGTACAATGTGTATTAATAAAGACAAATTAGATGTTGCAGAAGAAATTATTAGTGGGCCGGTGCCGTGGCTTAACAGGCTAATCCTCTGCCTTGCGGCGCCGGCACACCAGGTTCTAGTCCCGGTTGGGGCGCTGGATTCTATCCCAGTTGCCCCTCTTCCAGGCCAGCTCTCTGCTATGGCCTGGGAAGGCAGTGGAGGATGGCCCAAGTGCTTGGGCCCTGCACCCTATGGGAGACCAGGATAAGCACCTGGCTCCTGCCATCGGATCAGCGCAGTGCACCGGCCGCAGCATGCCAACCGTGGCGGCCATTGGAGAGTGAACCAACGGCAAAAGGAAGACCTTTCTCTCTGTCGCTCTCTCTCACTGTCCACTCTGCCTGTCAAAAAAAAAAAATATGAGTAGAGGGGCCAATGCTGTGGAGCAGTGGATTAAAGCCCTGGCCTGTTCTGGTCCCGGTTGCTCCACTTCCAAACCAGCTCTCTGCTATGGCCTAGGATAGCAGCAGAAAATCACCTAAGTCCTTGGGTCCCTGTTCCCATGTGGGAGACCCAGAAGAAGCTCCTGGCTCCTAGCTTAGGAGCAGCGCAGCTCCTGCAGTTGCAGCCACATAGGGAGTGAACCAGCAGATAGAAGACATCTCTCTCTGTCTCTAGGTCTCTCTGTAACTCTCTTTCAAATAAATAAAAAACAAATCTTAAAAATAAATAAATAAATGAGTGGATGCTGTGATAACTTGTGCACAAGTACAAGATTTTATTGAAGGGGTAAATCTATTCCTCACTGACTTTGACTTTGGCCTGGAGAGTTGGTGGGGGTAGAGCACCCACTTAGGACTGCGAGATGCTCCCCTTCCCACAACCTATCACAGGAGCCCAGATTCAAACTGCCAAGGCATAGCACCAACAGGAAGCTGGCTCTGGGAATGCCTGTGCTCTCTCCATGGATGGCCAGGCTTGCAGAGCTGACAGATCCCCTGCTCCATGTGACTGTGGAAGCCCCACATACTGTAATTTTGGGAATGCTGTGGTTGTGTGACACGTGTGGGGTGTAGCTACAAGTCTGAGCAGTTGATGTGTCTGGCTTCAGAGGCTCACAGTCCCTTGAGTGCCTGAGGTGTGTCATTGAGAGTATTCTGTTTTCACACCAAGGACTGCAGAGATCCGCTATGTGGTCCATGTGCCTGTGTGCATGCAGGGTGCAACCAGTGCAGGCTAGCCCTGGTCACTGACCACCTTGGCAAAGAGAAAGTGAGGCTGTGATCACGCCAGCTGACATGATGATACACTGTCCCTGCTAACAAAAGAGATCTACCATGCCTGACGTGGGTGTCACCATCAACTCTTGACACCCTCAAGCACTGATGGGAGATCCTTGGCCCCACCAAGCACATGACCCTGCATATTCACTGAAGAAACAGATACTTCAATAAGCCACAGAGGCATATTTCAAAGATAAATGGCATCAGACAAGAAAACCTCATTTGTTCTCCACAATGCCTAAAAATAAATGCAGAAATATAAGAAACAAGAACAAGGAAGACAACGATTCCCCAAAAAGAACACAACCTTTCAATATTAGAATGTGAAGACAAAGAGACTGATGAAATCCCTGAAAATGATTTCAAAAGAATGATCATAGATTATTGAGAAACTCAGAACCAAATGCATGAGATAAAGAAATCCAAACACAACAAGGATGAAAAATTTGCCAGCAGATAGAGATACTGAAAAGGAACCAGGGGGCTGGTGCTGTGGTATAGTGGGTAATGCCACTGCCTGCAGTGACAGCATCCTTTATGGGTGCCAGTTCAAGACCCAGCTACTCCACTTCTGATCCAGCTCTCTGCTATAGCCTGGGAAAGCAGTAGAAGATGGCCCAAGCTCTTGGGAACCTGTACTTGTGTGCGAGACCCAGAAGAAGCTCTTGGCTCCTGGCCTTGGATCTGCACAGCTCTAGCCATTGCAGCCAACTGGGGAATGAACCAGCGGATGGAAGACCTCTCTCTCTCTCTCTCTCTTTCTCTCTGCCTCTTCTTTTCTCTCTGTGTAACTCTGACTTTCAAATAAATAAATAAATCTTAAAAAAAGGGAATTAGACTGAAATGCTAGATACGAAAAACTCAATAGATCAAACAGAAAATATAGTGGAAAGCCTTAAAACAGAGTTTTTGAGCCAGAAGAAAGAGTATCAAAGCTAGAAGACAAATCCTTGGAAATAGACTCAAAAAAAGAAGAAAAAAATTAGAAAAATGGAAAACAGAGTTTGAGGTTTATGGGAGATTACCAAATAACCAAACATACATGTCTTTGGAGTTCCTGAAAGCATGGAAAGAGAATGGATTAGAAGATCTATTCAGTGAAATGTTAGCACAAAATTTACCTAATGTGGAGAAAGATAGAGACACCCAGTACAGGAAGCATATAAAATTCCTACTATACATGATCTGAAAGCATTTTCACCACAACACATTGTAGTCAAACTTTCAACAGTAAAACATACAGAAAAGATTCTAAAATGTGCACAAGAGTAATGCCAGATTACTGTCCAAGAATATTCAATTAGACTAACAGCTCATTTCTCATCAGAAACGCACAAACTAGGAGAGAATGGAGAGACACAGGTCATGTCCCAAAAGGAAAAAAAAAAAGCTGTCAACCCAGAATACTGTACCATGAGATGCTCTCATTTATAAATAAAGATGAATTAAAGACCTTCCAAAACAAATAGAAATAGAAAGAACTTGTCAACATCCCACCAGCCTTACAAAAGATACTAAAGGATGTGCTCAACACAGAAATAGAGAATGACAGTCATCATTATGAAAGAATGTGAAGGCAGAAAATCTCCAAGTAAAAGTATAAAAGAAATCCAAAGAAAACAACTGGAATATTTATGGGAAAATGCCAGAATTGTCATTACTTACCAATAATAACTTTGAATGTAGGTGCCTTAAATTCTCCAATTAAAAGATACAGAATGACTGAAAGGAATAAAAGAAAAAGGCCCAACAACAAAAAAACCTCATCAACAAAGATACACACATACTGAAAGAGAAAAGATGTAAAAAGATATTCCATGTTACTGGAAAGCAAAAATGAGTATGTGTAGCCATCTTAATTTCAGAAAAAATACACATGAACACAAAAACTTTTAACAGAGACAGAGAAGGACAATTTATAATGATTAAGGGAACATGTGACTATAGTATATATATATTTACCCAATGCCAAGGCATCTTGCTATTCAAAACAGATATCAATAGATAAAAAAAGAGACAGAGTTCACTACAATGAGATTGGAGGATTTCAACACCCCACTTTCATCACTGCATAGATCAACTAAAAATAATCAACAAAGGAACAGAGATAATCTAAACTATGGACCAAAAGGACCTAATTAATATCTACAGAACATTTCATATCACAGCTGCAAAATACACATTCTTTTCAGCAGTGAATGGAACTTTGTGTAAGATAGACTATATGATAGGACATAAAGTAAGTCTCAACAAATTCAAAAATATTTGAAATCACAGCATTATCTTTTCTAATCACAATGGAATGAAGCTGGAATTTGACAACCTAAAAAATTCTAGAAAATATACAGCAACATGGATACTGAAGAACATGCTCCTGAATGAACATGGGGTCATAGAAGAAATCAAAGGGAAAATCAAAAAAATTCTAGAAATAACTGAAGATGATGATACACATGTCAAACCTTATGGGATACAGCAAAAGCAGTGTTAAGAGAGAAAACTATAGAAATTAGTGCTCACATAAGAAATTAGAAAGCTATCAAAAAATGATCTAACAATGCATCTCAAGGACCTAGAAAAACAAGAACAAACCGAATCCAAAATTAGTTGGAGGAAAGAATTAAAATTAGAGAATAAATAAAATTTAAAAGCTATAAAATATCAGTGAAATGAAGCACCGATTTTGAAAAAGGAAAAAAAAAACAACGATGTACCATTGGTGCAACTAACAAAAGAAATAAAGACATAAATGAATAAAATAAGAGATAAAAAAGGAGATGTTACAACAGATAACACAGAAATAAAGGAATAATCAGGAATTACTATAAACAGCTATATGCCAGCAAATTGGAAAATCAAGAAGAAATGCATAGATTTCAGGGCACATAAAACCTACCAAAACTGACTCATAAAGACAGAAAACCTAAATAGACCAAAGAAAAAGAAGCTACACATGTCATGACGCTGTGAAAATATAAGCCTTAGACCAAGATGAAGCTCTCTGACCCTGAGGGGGCCTAAGCATTAAAAGGAGGAATTTGGTAGAGGCCTTCCTGAGGTGCAAATAGAAAAAAGTCTTACCCTAGGAATGATCAACATCTGATTGCAATGTAACTAGGATTCTTCTTGCTGGCACAAAGTGATGATGTTAACTCTTGCCATACAGCATATAATTCAGTATCTGTGTAGAAAAAACAATATTAGCAACTATGTATGCATGTACAATATTGTATGTAACATTAGAATATCCAATGAAATGTATTTGTGTAACCAAATATGGGAGAAAAAAACTAAAATGATATATAAGAAAATGTCCCTCTTTGTTTGGGGCTCAGGCTTTTGGATAAAAATTCAATTGGAGGGGGCTGGCGATGTGGCGTGGCAGGTAAAGCCACTGTCTGGAGCGCTGGCAACCCATATGGACACCAGTTCGAGTCCTGGTTGCTCCACTGCCAATCCATCTCTCTGCTATGGTCTGGCAAAGCAATAGAAGATAGCCCAAGTCCTTGGGCCCCTGCTCTCTGCATGGGAGACCCAGAAGAAAGCTCCTGGCTCCTGGCTCCTGGCTCTGGATTGGCCCTACTCTGCCCAATGCAGCCATTCTGGGGACTGAACCAGTGGAAGGAAGACCTCTCTCTCTCTGCCTCTGCCTCTATGTAACTCTGCCTTTCAAATAAATAAAATAAATGTTTAAAAAAATCCAACTGGACCTTATGCTGGCATAATAGTAATAATAATAGAAGACTGCTTCCTGCCTTGATGACTCTTCCCTGATCAAATACTACTGCAATCCACTCATAATTTATCACTAGAATGGATTTTAATGTGGGCCCAAACAGAGTGGCACAGTGGGCTAAGCCACCCCTTGGGGCACCTGCATCCCACATAAGTGTGGTGGTTCCTGTTCCAGCCACTCTGCTTCCCATTCAGCTTTCTGCTGATGTACGTTAGATGTTGGCTGAAGCATCTGAGCCCTTGCCAATCATGTCAAAGACCCAGATAGACTTCCAAGCTCCTAGCTAGGTCCTCACCCAGCCACAGTAGCTGCAGGCATTTGGGGATGGAAACAGTAGTTAGAAAATCTTTCTGTCACTCTGCCTTTCAAAGACATGATAATAAATTAACTATTTTACATAAGAAATATAGACAAATTGAGAAACTCTTAAAAATAAATTCACCATGATTAACTTCACTATTAACAACTCAATTTTGATAGTGTGGTATTCTTAATTTCATATATGAAATAAAGAAGTAAAAGATCTGGTGTATCCTTGTAAGGAGTTAAGCAAGGAATAATACCTTTATATTTCAAAATTGTATATTTTTAAAGATTTGTTTATTTAATTGAAAGGAAGAATTACAGAGAGGCAGAGAGAGAGAGAGAGAGAGAGAGAGAGAGGTCTTCCATCCACTGGTTGCAATGTCCGGAAGCTAAACTGATCCAAAGCCAGGAGCCAAGAGCTTCTTCTGGGTCTCCCATGTGAGTGCAGGTTCCCAATACTTGGCCATCTTCCACTGCTTTCCCAGGCCATAGCAGAGAGCTGCATTGGAAGTGGAGCAACCAGGACTTGAACCAGCACCCATATAGGATGCTAGCACCACAGCACCAACCCCAACAGCATTTTTTTTCAATATCAACTGATATAAATAGGGGCTTCAAAAGTTTACTTCAAAAATGTATATTTTCCATAAATGCTTAGATGGAAATTGAACTTGTATTAAAGTATTTATATAGTATTTTTTACAAATAGTATAATTATATTTTAACTTATGTGTCAAAATCTCTCAAGTCATTGGGTGCAACCAATTAACTCCAAAGTTGATGGAATTTTGATCACCTATTAAAAGCAACCCACCTGGGCCAGAACAATTCATTTTAAGTGAGTAGTTTAATGACCAATATCCCCTTGTCTGGGTCAACAGTTATAGATAGGGCTTTCCAATTTCTTTGTATGGTTGCACCCAACCCCTCCTGGCCATCAGCTTAAAACTGCCCTGGCACAGCAGCTTAGTATACTGTGTCACAACACCAGCCCCTCTGTTCCTTTACTAACTCTTAGTATGTACCAAGTGTTCAAAATAGCACCCAATCGCTTTATTGCATGGTCTTTGAGCAGCACTTAATGCCATCATTTTGGTTCACTCTCCCCTCCAAAGTGTTTAAAACTATTAAAAAGGATTAAGCATGACAAATTTTCCTGACTAGAAAAAAATAATTGGTAGGATTGTCTTCAAAACATAATCTGCCTGGAATATATATGTAAAAGAAAAAAGGGTGGGGATAGGGAATAAACATGCCCAGAGAACTGTCATCCAAAAACAATAGTTTTGAAGTAAACATGCAAGGTATTGACATTTGTTATGTCACCTGTTCCAGCACCCCTGTAGATAATGGAAAACAAAGTAGATGTGCTCCAGTTAGTAACAAAGTCTTCCCATCCAAACAATTGAGGTAAAACAGCCATTCCTGAGCTAGCCATCACATTTTATTTTTCTAAATAATACATATTTTTAAGGTAGAACTGTAGAATTAGACTTAGATAGAATAAATTTGTTTAAAAATCCAAAACGAGGGAACAGTACTGTGGCATAATGGAGAAAGCCTCCTCCTGAAGTGCCAGCATCCCATATGGGTGACAGTTCAAGTCCTGGCTGCTCCACTTCTGATCCAGCTCCCTGCTAATGCACTTGAGAAAGTAGTATAAGATGGCAAGTACTTGTACCCCTGCGTGTATATGAAGAAGCTCTTGGCTCCTATCTTCAGCCTGGCCCAGCCCTGGTCGCTGCAGCCATTTTGGAAGTGAACCAGTAGATGGAATATTGATCTCTCATACATATATATATATATATACACATATATTTCTGCCTCTCAAATATATATATATACATACATATATACACATATACACATATATACATATACACATACATATATACATATACATACATACACATATATACATATATATGTATATATATACATATATTTCTGCCTCTCAAATAAATAAATCTTAAAAATTCTCAAATCCAATAATAGATTTCAATATTTACATTAATTTCATTCTATCAGTCAGCCTATCTGACTACCTGACTGCAAAGTCCCCTGCCTTATACATCTGAGGTCTGTCGCTTTAGTAAGGTATTCACTGCCTTATTGCATTTCCACAGTGAGAGGGAAGTACCAAAGAGAATGCCCCACAATAAAGCACTTTAGGGTGATCACTGATAGACAACATGGGTGAGTGCAATACTGACAGAAGCTTCCCACTGGGTGAATGGAAGACTTCAGTTAAGAGGCATCCAGAGTTCTAGAGGAAGGGGATACTTTGGTTCTCTTCACATTGCTAAGACCGAAGGGCCCAGGACCACCCAACAGTCCAGGGAGCAGCAATGAAAGAACAGAACTGCACAATTCTTCCAAGAAGTAACTAGAAATCTTTAAGTTAACCAGTTGAAAGTAAAAAATGCATTGAAAACATATGTATATGCACATGGTCTCATCAAACAGAATTATGAAAAGACAAATTTTTTGCATAAACTACTCAAAACTAGAACAACTTCAGGTTAAACAGTGTCTATCATCTTAACATAGCAGAATATTGAGTTTTGAAACAAGAGCTAAGTGGGAAGCTAAGTGTTTGTATGTAAGTATATATAAAACTATACATTATGGGGACCGGTGCTGTGGCATAGCCAGTAAAGCCACTGCCTGCAGTCCGGCATCCCATACGGTCACCGGTTCGATTCCCAGCTGCTTCACTTCTAATACAGCTCTCTGCTATGGCCTGGGAAAGCAGTAGAAGATGGCCCAAGTCCTTTGGCCCCTGCATCCATGTGGGAGACTCAGAAGAAGCTCCAGGCTCCTGGCTTCAGATCGGTGCAGTCCCAGCCATTGCAGCCACCTGGGAAATGAACCAGTGGATGGAAGACCTCTCTGCCTCTCCTCCTCTCTCTGTGTAACTCTGACTTTCAAACAAACAAATAAATCTTTTTAAAAAAAACTATACATTATGATGTAATTTCCTATAAATATAAAACTTTCCACAGAATTACTCAACAGGTTAACAGAGGTTCACAGCAAATATTACTAGGATTAGACAATGCTTTACAACAATTAAATTCTTGATATTTATCTTCCTTTTAAAGGAAATACAAAGAGTGTGACTATGGCTTAAGTGAGGACTATTCAAAGTGTGTGCACTTCATTGTTTAATGTATTTTGCTCTTTTGAAACACAGATCCATAGCAGGCCTCCTACAGGAAGTCAAACACAGAACTTCAGTCTTGAACTTAATGCTGTTCAGTGCTTAAGACCTTGAATAGGAGCCCCTTGAAAATTCTCTCTATATTAAAAAAGCAACAGACTATATTAAAGCTTCATTATATGTAACATAACCCTTGGTACATCCCACATTTACAAATATAACTGGCATTTGCTTTTTTACAGGATATATTAATAAAAGAACATAAGTCTATGACCAAAATATAGAAAAAAAAATTGTTTTGAAGTGTTTAATTCCAATTAAAACTGAGTGGAAACAACAAACAACTGACTCATAGTTAAAGGCTTAGACTAGATACAAAACCTCTTCAGTGGTAACAGTGGTACAGAGCATCCTTCTTCCTAATACAGATGATTATATTAAGGTAGAATTTTTTTATAGATGTAAGCTTTTATTTAAAAAGCACACTTATTTAGAGTCCCTTGTATATTTGTATAGTTTCTCATAATAACCAGCACAAAACATGACAAACATTATATTTTGGGGTGATATAATCTTGTTGCCTACAAATATTTTATGAGTACTATGTCCTAAGCCCTATCAGCAATAATACATCTGTTGATCCTGAAACTTCATAAATATATCTGGAAGACATGTGGAGGAAAGCAGGCTGAGTCACCCGAAAAGGAGCCATAGAAGGGCAGTTCCAGTTGTCTGATAGCTGAAGGGGCCACCATGGATGTCTTCAAGTGACTTCAGACTGCTGTCGCCAGTGGTTTGACTTGATGTCTGAAGATTTCCACTCTATGTGTACTACATACTCTGTAATCAACACTTGGGCCTCAATTAAAGTCATATTATGACATGACTCAGTCTTGCACAATAACAATTTTTTTAAAGATTTATTTTTATTTACATGAAAGGCAGAGTTACAGAGAGAGGAAGAGAAAGAGAGATCTTCCTTCCACTGCTTCACTCCCCAAATGGCCACAATGGCCAGGTGAAAGCTAGGAGCCAAGAGTTTCATCTGGTGCCCCATGTGCGTGCATGGACCCAAAGACTTGGGCCATCCTCTGCAGCTCTCAGGGAGCTGGATTGGAAGTGGAGCAGCCAGGACTCTAACCAGCACCCACATGAGGTGCCAATGTTTCAGGCAGTGACTTTACCTGCTATGCCACAGCACTGGCCCTCACAATAACAATCTTAATGATATCCACGTGAAGGACATAGGTGAAGTCACTTTTAAACAAGAGGGTGGAGAACAAAAGGGGAATATTGAGAAGATGGGCCAAGACACAGGGAAGGTTGGGGCAGAGAATAATCACCCTGGAGAGAATTGTGCAGTATTGTGGAGAGAGCTGCTTAACACAAAGGCTTTTCTCCCACAAGCATGATGCTGAGATGTTGACCCCCCTCACTTGGTGGCATGAGTGATTGGCATAGCACAGGTGTTGAGACTCTAGGGTACCCAAGAGAACCCTAGCCCTATCCCATGCACTGGATCTGAACTTCCCAAAGAGCAGTTAGCATCCTTGGCAAGGAGGTGTAGACTTACGAAACTTCCCAAAACTGCCACTGTGCCCTCACACCTTTTACCACCACTACACCCACTCCTTTCCTTCTGGGCCTCCTACTCACCCTACACTTTGCTTCCTTAGGAAAAGAGTGTCCTGAAAAAGGAGGGATTCCTCCAGAAACTTAGGCCACTTACATGGTTCCACCACCCCCAACCCCTGGAATGCAGACAGAAGGAAGGCAATGGAGGGCACAGGACAGTTTGAGGCAAGAAGTGAATTTCAGCAGCTCCAATGAACAAGTGGCATGGTACAACCCCTGACTGTGTCTGTGAGTATCCATGATTCAGAGACAAGGAGCAAGATTATAGAGGGCAATGGGACTATGGCACACATAAAAAGGGTAGAGAATTCCTGCTGTGTGTTACAAGTGAAGAAAGGATGAGGGATGACTTGCAAGGGCAGGGAGGAGGTGCACATTTTACAGCTCACTGAGTATTTGGCCACCTATTATGAAGAGAGTTTGAAAATTGGCTCCTCTTGGGGCTGGAGTTGTGGTGCAGCAGGTTAATACCCTGGCCTGAAGCACCAGCATCCCATATGAGCACCAGTTCAAGAGCTGGCTGCTCCACTTCTGATCCAGCTCTCTGCTGTGGCCTGGGAAAGCAGTGCAGGATGGCCCAAGTTCTTGGGACCCTACACCCATGTGGGAGACCTGGAAGAAGTTCCTGGCTCCTGGCTTCAGATCAGTGCAGCTCTGGCCATTGCGGCCAATTGGGGAGTGAACCATCAGATGGAAGATCTCTCTCTCTCTCTCTCTCTGTATTTCTCTGGATCTATTTCTCCATGTAACTCTGTTGAAAGAGAAAAAAAGAAAGACAGAAAGAGGGAGAGGGAGAAGGAGGGAGGAAGAAAGAAGTAAAAATGGCCCAAGTCCTTGGGCCCCTGCACCCCATGTGGGAGATCCAGAAGAAGCTTCTGGCTCCTGGTTTCAGTTTGGCTCAAATCTGGCCATTGCGACCTTTTGGGTGTGAACCAGCAGATGGAAGACCTTTCGCTCTCTGTCTCTGTCTCTCTCTCTGCCTCTCTGTAACTCTGCCTTTCAAATAAATTAATAAATCTTTTTTTAAAAAGCTTCTTTAAAATATTCAAAATATTCTACTATGCAAAGTAATCAAGTCACAAATGACATAGGTTAGAGATGAGAAGAAACGGTCAAATACATTTACAAAACAAAACATTAGTGAAATCTTAGTAATAAATCCCATTTTTTTAGTGAATCAACAGTTCTATTTTTTAAAGATTTATTTATTTTAAAGTTAGACCTACAGAGAAAGAGAGACAGACCAGAGAGAGATGCCTCCCATCTGTTGGATCACTCTCCAGACAGCCACAATGGCCCAGGGCTAGGCCAGGCAAAACCAGGATCCAGGAGCCTCTTCCAGGTCTCCAATGCAGGTGGCAGGAGTCCAAACACTTGGACCATCTTCCACTGCTTTTCCCAGACTATTAGCAGGGAGTTGGCTAGGAAGTGGAGCAGCTGGGACACAAACTGGTGCCCACAGGGGATGCTGGCATCATTGGTGGCACCTTTACCCCCCAGGCCACAATGCTGGCCTGAGTAATAGATCTCTAACTATTAATTATTTGGAAATTAAATGAGTTAAATTCTCAAAACAAAAACCATGGAGTAGATGAATGAATAAAACAAAACTATAAGTTGGAAACAAGAGATTCATTCACTCTAAAGCACGCTGGCAGATTAAAGATGAAAAGACAGAAACAGTTGAATTGAACAATTCATGAGAACAAATGGGTCTAACAGAAAAATACAAAACCTCCATTCAAGAGCATGGAATATATGTGGTCATCCATTAGGTCACAAAGCTAGTCTTAAAAACATAAGACTGGTATTATGTCAAATATCATTTCAAACCACAGTGATATGAAAGTAGAAACCAATACAGGTAGATTATAAAATTTACAAATATGTGGGAATAAAACAATATGGTCTTAACAACTATTGGTTCAAAAAAAAAACTTAAAAATGAAGTTAAAAATACCTTGAAGCAAATAAAAAAGAAACATGATATTAAAAAAACTTATAGGACACAGCAAAACATAGCACAACATCACTCCAACATAAAAGACCTGGAGGCCAGATCTAAGCTTCTGCCTGTAGTGCCAGCATTCCATATGGGTACCAGTTCGAGTCTTGGCTGATTCTCTTCCAATCCATCTCTCTGCTATGGCCTGGGAAAGCAGTAGGAGATGGCCCACGTGCTTGGGCCCCTGCACTCATGTGGGAGACCCTGAGGAAGCTCCTGGTTCCTGGCTCCTGGCTCTTGGATTCAGATCAGCCCAGCGATGGCTATTGTAGCCATTTGGGGAGTGAACCAGTGGATGTGAGACCTTACTCTCTGTGTCTCCCTCTCTCTGTCTGTAACTCCATTTCTCAAATAAATAAAATCTTAAAAAATAAAATAAAATAAAAATATCTGAAATAATCTAATAGCCTGATGGTATCTATAACTCAATAAATTAAGAAAAATCTAAACACAAAGTTAGCAGAAAAAGGAAATGATAAAGATCAAAACAGTCATTAAAAATATAGAGATTGGAAAATAATAGAAAGGAAGCATTTTTTTTAAAATCTTGACAAAACTGACAAATTCTTACATCAACTAAAAAAACAAAACTGCAAAAAAAAAAAAACACATAAAAACAAAAAACCAGAGATGAAAAAATGTTATAATTGATAGAGCAGTGCAAAGAATCACAACAGACTAATATGAATAATTATGCATCAATAAAATTGATAATCTAGGGGCCGGTGCTGTGGTACAGCAGGTTAAAGCCCTGGTCTGAAGTGCCAGCTTCCCATATGGGTGCCAGTTTGGGTCCTAGCAGCTGCACTTCTGATCACGTTCTCTGCTATGGCCTGGAAAAGCAGTGGAGGGCCCAAGTCCTTAGGCCCCCTGCACCCACGTAGGAGACCTAGAAGCTCCAGGAGTCTGACTTTGGATCAGCCCAGCTCTGGCCATTGCAGAGTTGAGTAACTCTGACTTTCAAATAAATAAATAAATCTTAAAAAACTGTATGTTTAAAAAAAGTAATGAATTTTTTAAAATATGGATAATCTATATGAAATGGATCAATTCCTAGAAACGTATAACCCACCAAGACTGAAAGTTGAAGAAATCACAGATACTAACAGATCTTAATGAGTAAAAAGACTGAGTCAGTAACACAAAGTTTTCCCTCAAAGAAAAAGCCATAGCCAAGGGGGTGTATGACTGGTGTCTACCAAACATTTGAACAACGTCATGATACTAATCCAGCAACTCTTCTAACACTTGAGGGAACGATACCTCTGTACTCACTTTATAGGGCTATCATCACCCTGACACTAAAAGAAAGGAAAATGACAGGCCAATATCTCAGATAAACAGATGGAAAATCACTCAGGAAAATACTAGCAAACAGTATTCAAGAGCACATTAAAGGGATTGTTTACCGCAATTAAGTGGCATTTGTCCCTATGTTGCAAAAATGGTTCAGCGTCTACAAACTGGTAAATATGACCCACAATAATATATGAAGAACAAAACTATAGCACATCCTTGAGATGCAGAAAACCCATCTGGTGAAGTTCAAACACATACTAATGATAAAAAAACTTTCAAGATTTTGCTATAGAAGAAGTATATCTCAACACAATAAATGCCATTAACAAGCTCAATGCTAACACCATGGTCAGTGAAAAGTTAACAACTTTCTCAAAATTCAAAAACAAGATAAAGATACCCACTCTCACCACTTCTACTGCATCTAGTTACATGACCTCCAGTCCAAGCAGTTAGGGAAGAAAAAGATATAAAGACATGGAAATAGAAATGAAGAGATGAAATTTTCTGTTTGCTGAAAACATAACATTATATACACAAAACCAAAAAGATCATTTACCACAATTGAGTGGGAAAATGGAAGCATGATTAAATATATACAAATCAATAAATGATTCATCACATTAACAGAACAAAGGACAAAAGCATATATGTGTATGTAAATAATATCTACATATGAAGTGAACAAGAAAAAATATTTAAAAATATCAAATCCTAAAATATAAAGCTGGGAAAAAAAAACACGTGATCATCACATCAGATGGAGAAAAAGCGTTTTGATGAAATTCAATACATTTTCATGAATAAAAAGACTCTCAAGATTAAGTATCCAGGGTCCACCGCTGTGGAATAGCATGTAAAGCTGCCACCTGCAGTGCTGGCATCCCATATGGGTGCCTTTTAGATTCCTGGCTGCTCCACTTCCAATTCAGCCCTTTGCTATGGCCTGGGAAAGCAGTGGAAGATGGCCCAAGTCTGAAAGAAGCTCCTGGCTCCTGGCCTCAGATAGGCCAAGCTCTGGCTGTTGGAACTATTTAAGGAGTGAACCACCAGATGGAAGACATCTCTCTCTCTCTCTCTCTCTCTCTCTCTCTTTCTCTTTCTCTTTCTCTCTCTCTCTGCCTCTGTCTCTCTGTAACTTTGCCTTTCAAATAAATAAATAAAATCTTAAAAAAAAATTAGATGTCTAAGAAATACACCTGAACACAATGACAGTCATAAATGAAAACCCCACAGCTACCACCAGAGTCATAGTGAAAATCTGAAAGCTTTTCCTCTAAGACTTAAAAAGACAAGGATATACATTCTCATCATATCAATTGCATATAGTACTTAAATTTCTAGCTAGAATGATTAGGCAAGAAAAAGAAATAAAACCACATGAAAGTGCACAGCAGTAAAATCATCTGTTTGCTGATTACACTATCTTACAAGATGCCTAAACTATCTTTAAATATATTGCAGTATGTAAAGAGCGATATAAATATAATATAAAGGGGGGCTAGCACTGTGGCATAGCAGGTAAATCTACTGCCTGCAGTGCCAGCATCCCAAAAGGGCTTCAGTTCAAGTCCCGGCTGCTCCACTTCTGATATAGCTCTCTGCTGTGGCCTGGGAAAGCAGTAGAAGACAGCCCAAGCCCTTGGGTCCCTACACACATATGGGAGACCCAGAAGAAGCTCCTGGCTCCTGCTTTTGGATCGATGCAGCTACGGCCATTGAAGCCAACTAGGGAGTGAACCAGGGTCCACCGCTGGTTCTCTCTCTCTGTCTCTCCTTCTCTCTCTGTGTGATTCTGATTTTCAAGTAAATAAATGAATTTTAAAATGATAATAATAATATAAAGGGTTATAGACAAGATTACCCATAGAAAAGAAACCCAGGAAAAAACTGCAATTTAATTTCTATAGCTATAAAATAGAGTAACTATAATAAAAATCCACTTGTAGGCTAAATAGTTTGGAATAGGAACAAAAAATTAATAGAATTTGAAATATGGTCTGATTCCAAAGGCATGTGTCAGGAACCTGATCCCCAAGGCAATAATTTCAGTTCTTAGGAACAGACTAACACCAATTTTTAAAGGGTTTGAGGGTATGAGATTTTTCTCTTACTCTCTCACCATGTAATGTCGTCTGTCATGTTAGGATGCAGGAATATGGCCCTTTTCAGGTGGGTCTTCTTGGCCTTGGACTTCTCTAACTCCAGACTACAAGAGATAATTTTTCATTATAAAATTATCCATTTTATGACCTTTTTATAACAACACAAAATATACAAATACATACTTTCTAATCTTTTAAAAATGTTTATTTATTTTGAAAGGCAGAGTGATAGTTGGAGACAGAGAGAGAGAGAAAGATCTACTATCTGCCAGTTTACTCCCCAGATGGCCACAATGGCCAGGGCTGAACCAGACAAGAACAGCAGCCTAGAACTCCATCTAGATCTTCCACATGGATGGCTGGACCCAAGTACATGGAGCATCAGTGCATCAGTAGGGAGATTGGTTGGAAGAAGAGTAGCCAGATCCAAATCAGCACTCAGATATGGGATGCCAGCATTGCAGTTGGTGGTTTAATCCATTGCACCTCACTAGCCCTGATATGTCCTAATATTTATGAAAGAGAGAAGGAAAATGCAGAAAGCTTTAGCAAACCACAAAACCAATATACTAAGCTAAAATACTTCAAAAAGTTTGCAGAAAGTAGAAGTAAACATAAGCTCACTTTGGTAAAACCATTTTTAAAATCATATGGGACCTTTTAAACTTTTTTTTAAAGACTTATTTATTTATTTATTTGAAAGGCAGAGCTTACAGAAAGATAAGGAGACAAAGAAAAAGAGAGATCTTCCATCCATGTTTCACTCCCCAAATTGCCTCCATGGCCAAGCTGGGCTGGTCTGAAGCCAGGAGCCAGGAGCTTCTCCCAGATCTCTCACATGGGTGTAGGGGCCCAAGGACTTGGGCCATCCTCCCCTGCTTCCCCAGGCACATTAACAGGGAGCTGGATCTGAAGTGGAACAACAGGGACTCAAACCAGCACCATATGGGATGCTGGCATTGCAGGTGGCAGCTTTACCTGCTATGCCATAATGTCAACCCCTAAACTTCTTTTTGTTAAAAAAAAAAAAAGTATCTATTTATTTTACAGGCAGCATGCTAGACAAAGAGTTCGTCCATCTACTGGTTCAAAAACCAAATGTCTGCGACTACTGGAATTGGTCTAGGCTGAAGCCAGGGACCAGGAACTCTATCCAAGTCTCTCACACGGTTGGAAAAGCTCCAATTGCAGGGAGCTGAATCAGAACTGGGGCCACTGGTAACTGAACTGGCACTATCAGTGTCCCCGTTGGTGGCTTCACCTGCTATGCCACAACACTGGCCCCTTCAATGAACTTCTTGAAAACTCCTAGTGTGAGCATTTCAAACAAAAATTTTTGCATCAAAATAACCTTATCTTTTATTTCAACTTTCCACAATCTTTTTGACATATCCTCATACATGCAATTGGAATTACAGATAGAAAGAGAATGAGTAAATCACAAAATGTATGTTTAGCCATTGCCAAACATCCCGTGATTTGTAAACATCAATTTATAGACTGAAAACACTCAGTGACACCCTAATCTGGATAGTACAAGGAAAATGACCCTAAAAAAATCAGAAACTGAGGAATCTCATATACAAGAAAAGAGTGAGAGAAATTATAGTCCATAGTACACCAGGAACAACCAGGCATGCTGATGTCTGACTTCACCTCTGAAACAATGGAAAGACATTTGAATGAAAATATCCTCCAATCCCTGATTCATGATCTAGGAGAACTATTCTAAAATGTGAGGTGAACAGGAGTGGGCACTGTAGTACAATGCATTCAGGTGCTGAGTGGAATGCCCATTTATCCTATCTGAGGGTCTGTGTTCAAGTTCTACCTCTGCTTTTAAGGCAACTTCCTGCTAATGTGCCTAAAGAGAGGTGGCAGATGTGGGCTCAAGCACTGGATCCCTGACACCTGCACAGGAGACCTAGACTGAGGTCAAGCTTCATGATGCTAAAGCCTGAGCTTGCCTCAGCTGTGGGACTTTGGGAATGAGCCAACAGATGGAAGACACCTCTCTTTCTCTCCCTCTCTCTATCTATGTGTGTGTGTGTGTGTGTGACTCTGCCTTTTTAAATAGACACTGAAACACGAGGTGAACAACACATGTTCTGATAAAAACAAACTACTAAATTAATCACCCGTAGACCTGCATATGAAATGCTAAAGGAAGTTCACCAGACTGAAAGGATATAATACAAAATATTAATGTGGGCTTACAGGAAAGAATCATGATCATTAAAAACCATATACATGTGTGAGCATAGGGCAAGCGTTGTGGTGCAGTGGGTTAGGCCACCCCCTGAAATGCCAGCATCCCATTTAAGCACTGGTTTAAGTCCTGGCTGCTCCACTTCTGGTTCAGCTCTCTGCTAACGCATCTGGGAAAAGCAATAGAAGATGGCCTGAGTACCTGGGCCATTGCCACCCAAGTGGGAAACCTGGATGGAATTCCAGGCTCCTAGCTTTGGCCTTGCCAAGCCCAGTGCCAGTCATGGTCAGCTCTTCCTCTCTCTAACTCTGCCTTTCAAATAAAAATAAAACAATAAAAAAACTGTGAGCAAAATAAAAGGCTGTATGCCTTTTTATTCTCTTAATTTTGTCAAAAGAGGAATGATTATTTGAAGAAAAACTTACACTATGTGTGACACTTATATATTGATTCACTATGTAAACATACATATAAAATCGTAGCACAATGTATAGAGGTCAAAAATGGAACTAATCTATTGAACAGCTCCTCTCCTATATTGGCTATGAAGCACTACAGTATAACTTCAAGAATACTGTGGCAAGTTATTCATAGTTTAAATCTTTGGAGGAATTAATAGCAAATTCAGGCATAATCAGGGAAAATTAATGAAACAAAGCAGTGTATGTTTTTGATAGGGCATCCACAACATAGTACTATAGGTGGGGTGGCTTCAACAACAGAAAATTATTTTATCATAGTTTGGGAGGGTGAAAGTTCAAAGAACAAGTTGCCTCCAGGGTTGGTTTCTACTTTCCATTGATGCCTTTCCTTTTGGTTTGAAGGTGGCCAAATACTCACCACAACCTCTCTTGGTCTTTTCTGCAGGTTCCCTCGTTCCTTGTTGTCTCTCTCACAGAATCACAAATTGGACTGGATTAGGATCCACTTATGGGGCCTGCACTGTGGCTTAGCAGGTTAACACCCTGGCCTGAAGTGCCGGCATCCCATATGGGTGCCAGTTCTAGTCCTGGCTGCTCCTCTTCCAATCCAGCTCTCTGCTATGGCCTGGGAAAGCAGTAGAAGATGACCGAAGTCCTTGGGCCCCTGAACCTGCATGGGAGACCCAGAAGAAGCTCCTGGCTCCTGGCTTCGGATTAGCACAAGTCCGACCATTGTGGCCATGTGGGGAGTGCACCATCAGATGGAAGACTTCTCTCTTTTGGCCTCTCCTCTCTCTGTATAACTCTGACTTCCAAATAAATAAATAAATCTTTTTTTTTTTTTAAAAAGGATCCATCTATAGGCCCACAGATAACCTTCACTGCCTACTTGAAGGTATTCTCTCAAATAGTAATTTGGGGATTAGAGTGGTCATTTATAGATTTTGGAAGAAAATAATTCAGTCCATAACATAGAACTAAACAAACAAGAGAAATACCAAAATGAAATATTTAGTATATTTTATAGGTGCAGGCATTTAGCCTCATGGCTAAGATGTCAATTAGAATCTCTTGGTATCACAGTGGATTCTGTGGGCTTAATTCCAACTCTAGCTTCCAGGATGAGTAAGTTCTTATATGCAGTAGTGATGGTTTGAGTAATTGAGTTACAGACACCTGTGTGGAAGGCCTGCATTGAACTCCCATCATCTGACTTCAGCCTGGCCCAGTTCCACCTACTGCAGGCATTTGGAGAGTAAACTAGTGGATGGAAGATCTCTGTCTCTGAAATAAGCAAAACATTTATAAATTATTAAAAATACTTGATGAGCCAGAAGAAAGGTAATAAAGAAAGAGGAAGAAATCAGATGAGAAAAATGGAAAACAAGTATCCATAGTATCATATGAATAATAAGGGCTCTATCTCAGCTTTCATGTTCCATAACAATGTAGCATATTCTCATCTAGGTTTCAATTTGAATTATATAACAAAATGTCTTCTTTTAAGATATTATTTATTTATTTGAGAGGCAGAGATACAGAGAGAGGGAGAAAGAGAAAGAGAGAGAAGAAGAGAGAGAGAATTTGCATCCCTAGTTCACTCCCCAAATGGCTGTAATGTCTGGAACTGAGCTGATCCAAAGCCAGGAGCAAGGAGTTCTGGGTCTCCCACACGAGTGCAGGGACCCAATGATTGGGGCCATTTTCCACTGCTTTCCCAGGCCATTAAGTAGAAAGCTGGATTCAGAAGAGGAGCAGTTGTACAAAATGTCTTTTTGATATGGCATCAGAAAGAACAGAGACCAATTTGCACCCATATTAGATAGCTCTAATGTCTTATAAGCATGCAAATTTTACCTTGCTTATGTATATTATCTGATGCTACATTATATTTATTACTATGATTTCATTTTAATTAATAAATCCCTTTGAGGATTGTATTTTGGTGCTGCAGATTAATCTGCTGCCTGACATGATGGCAACAAATCCTCAGGGCCAGCACTGTGGTGTAGCAGGTAAGGCCACTGCCTGCGGTGCCCGTATCCCATATGAGCACCAGTTCCAGATGCAGCTGCTCCACTTCTGATCCAGCTCTCCACTGTGGCCTGGAAGAACAGTGAAAGATAGCCCAAGTCCTTGGGCTCCTGCACCCGCATGGGAGATCTGGAGGAAGCTCCTGGTTCCTGGCTTCAGATTGCCACAGCTTGGGCCATTGTGGCCAAATGAGGAGTTAACCAGTGGATGGAACACTTCTCTCTCTATCTCTCTATCTCTCTTTTTTGCCTCCCCTTCTATCTCTGTGTAACTCTGATTTACAAATAAATAAATAAATCTTTAAAAAATAAAAATAAACCCTCATAAATTTCCTAAAATACATGGATGAAAGCAAGTAATGAATTTACTGGAGATATACTCACTTTCCTTTGTCTTAGAAACATGCACAGATCTCTGGAATCATATCTGGAAGAAAACATGAATGGAGGGAGTTCAAAGAGAAGTGACTGGGCTTGATTCTAGATTCTACTGTGAAAAGTAAGATCATGATAGAAATGACTTGAGAATAGTGGACACGTTAGAAAAAAAAAAAAAAACAAAATCAGATTCTCCATGGGGGAAGATTTTCTTCCACATTAGAGAGACAGGAAAATGCTCCCTGAAAGAACACTCATAATTATATTACTCAATAGATATTAAATACATTAACTAAAGGTTAATGAAAATATTTATTTGCTATTGATTTTCTATAAAAAATGCTGCAAAGAAATGTTATAATTTTGAGAATTATTATCCAAATAAATTATAGTATAACATAGAAACAATAAACATGGTGTGACTAAAATTCATACCACAGAAAATATTTGGTAGAATTAGCCATTTTTCTAATGATACAAATCAAATGTTCCACAAAGGAGTCTATATTAGTGCTTCCCATAGAACTTCTCTTGCTTTTATTCATCTAATATTCCATAGAAAGTATGACTCTTAAAACCGATGTGTGTTTTTCCAGGAGTCAGGAGCTTCTTTTGGTCTCCCACATGGGTGTAGGTCCCTAAGCACCTGGGCCAATCTCCAGTGCCGTCACGGGCACATCTGCAGGAAGCTGGATCAGACATGGAGCAGCTGGGACTCAACTGGTGCTCATATGGGATCCCGGTGCCACAGGTGGCAGCTTTACCTACTTCGCCACAGTGTTTGCCCTACTACACTTTGCAAGTAATCGCTCTAAATAGCATACCTTTTTGTATTCACACCTTTATGTATTCCTTCCCAACAATATTGGCTTTGTCATTTTACTTGCTTTAGTCCATGGAACAGCAGGAAATATGATACAAGGTTTTTGTTTTGTTGTTGTTGTTTAGGATTTATTTATTTTACTCAAAAGTCAGAGCTACACAGAGATAGAAGAGACAGAGAAAGAGGAGAGAGAGAGAGAGAGAGAGAGAGAGAGAGAGAGATCTTCCATCTGCTGGTTCACTCCCCAATTGGCTGCAACAGCCGAAGCTGTGTCACTCTGAAGCCAGGAGCTTCTTCAAGGTCTCCCATGTATGTGCAGGGGCCCAAGGACTTGGGATATCTTCTACTGCTTTCTTAGGCCATCAGCAGGGAGCTGGATTGGAAGTGGACACAATTGGGATGCCATCACTGCAGGAGGCGGTGTTATCCACTAAGCCACAACACTAGCCCCGATACAAAGTTTTAAAAATTAACTGCTTACTGGGGTTTGCTTTACTGGACATAATTACCTTGTGAAAAAGCCTGGGAGTTGCCTGTTGGAGACACAGGACCCAGCTGAGATATAGTGGCAATCACCAGACACATGAGTGAAGCCATCTGCAAGGCACTAGCCTCAGTACAGGCCCCAGATGACTTACCCCTCATTTGTGTGCTCCCTTCAGCAGTGCATATATTAACCCTCATTTGTGATCCCAGGCAACACCAACACAGGAAGTACCTACCTAAGCCCATCTCAAAATGTTGAATTAGGATTGTAAATATAGGGGTTATACTTTAAACTTGCAAGTTTTCTGTGAACTTGTGGCAAATAAAATGCTGGAGGAGATATAAAATTTGGGACATGCTCAATTGGACTTGCCTCAAATGGTGGAGGTAGAAACATGCCAGGGGATTCCAATACAATCCCATCAAGGTGATATGTACCAATGCCATCTCACTAGTCCAAGTGATCAATTTCAGTTCACAATTGATCACACTAAGTCTAAGAGTCAAAGGGATCACACAAACACAACTAGTGCCTGCTAATACTAACTGATAGAATCAAAAAGGGAGAGAACGATCCAACATGGGAAGCGGGATACACGGCAGACTCATAGAAGGGCAGATGTCCTAAACAGCACTCTGGCCTCAGAATCAGCCCTTAAGGCAATTGGATCTGGCTGAAGAGCCCATGAGAGTATTTTAGGCATGGAAAGTCAAGACACTCTGGCAAAACAAAAGACCTAAATGAAAGGTCTCTGCGAGTGAGATCCCAGTGGAAAACACAGGCCATCGAAGAAGGAGGTACCTTTCTCTGAAGGAAGGAGAGAACTTCCACTTTGACTATGACCCTGTCGGAATAAGATCAGAGTTGGTGAACTCAAATGGCTTCCATAGCCTTGGCAACTCATGACAAGAGCCTAGGGAGATTACTGACGCCATAAACAAGAGTGTCAATTTGTTAAGTCAACAACAGGAGTCACTGTGTACTTACTTCTCATGTGGGATCTGTCCTTAATGTGTTGTCCAATGTGAAGTAATGCTATAATTAGTACTGAAACAGTATTTTATACTTTGTGTTTCTGTGTGGGTGCAAACTGATGAAATCTTTACTTAATATATACTAAATTGATCTTCTGTATATAAAGATAATTGAAAATGAATCTTGATGTTAATGGAATGGGAGAGTGAGTAGGGGATGGGAGGGGTGCAAGTGGGAGGGAAATTATGGGGGGGGGGGCATTGTAATCCATAAACTGTACTTTGGAAATTTATATTTACTAAATAAAAAGTTAAAAAAAAATTTTAAAAATGCTGTTATGTTTTGGTGAGAAAAAGAACTGAATTATATGCCAAATACAGTGATCAGAACTTCATGACCACACACAGATATATTCATGAGCACAAGCCACACCAACCAGAGGGATGTCAGGAGGGTCACTGCCACATACTTGTCTGCAGATCATAAGACTATGCTCCAGGGGCTGGCGCTGTGGTGTAGCAGGTAAAGCTGCTGTCTGCAGTGCTGGCATCCCATATGGGCACCAGTTCTAATCCTGGCTGCTCCACTTCCAATCCAGCTCTCTGCTATGGCCTGGGAAAGCAGTAGAAGTTGGCCCAAGTCCTTGGGCCCCTGCTCCTGAGAGGGATACCTGGAAGAAGCTCCTGGCTTCTAGCTTCATGTCAGCACAGCTCCAGCCTGTGGCCTTTTGGGAACTGAACCAGTGGATGGAAGACTTCTCTCTCTCTGCCTCTCTGTAACTCTGCCTTTCATATAAATAAATTAATTTTAAAAAAGACTATGCTTCAATTTTTACAAATATTTTATATTGTATGTCATTTCACTTGTATTTATCAAAATAATTAATAAAGTGATTGATTGCCATTTTAAACATTTGAAAAAAGTTTAATATTAAATGTCTATAGAATTTATGACTATCAAGCATTGATAACTAGAAGTAAGTGAGAAAAACTTGTATTATAAACCTTTGGGGCTCACACAATCCATATACAGTAAGGGGAGAAAGGATAAGGATAGCCATGGTCAAGTCAAAGTCTCTTTAAACAGTTCTAGATTGACTGTGACTACTAAAAATCAACCTCAAAACTAAACATGACTTTTGAATTAATTGTGGCAAGACAAATAGCACTACTCAAATCTAAGAGTGTCTAATAAACACAAATCATGTAACACTTATCTCCTAAAAATCTCCTTTGTTCCATCTCTCCTATCAGGCAGACAGATCCTTATCACCTCTCCTGTCCTGCCAGGAAGAACTCTCAGGACAGAGGGGGCATCAGCACATCTCTATACCAACTGTGGTTATAGACTAGGCTTCAGAGAGCTCCAACTCTGGAAATAATGGAAGCAGAATGAAGTCCTGGGAATGGGTTTGGGGCAAAATAGATAGACTCTCAGATAGGACAAATTACCCGCTCCATTGCAGGCAGCACTTTCAAGTCCCTTCCAATAAGTAACATTTCCTAGGGCCTTGCTTCTCACAGATCATACAAACTATCCATTGTCACCCAGTCTGTAGTAGCTTATGCATGAGCTAAGATAGCATCTCTCAGATCTCTGGGCAGTAGGATGCATGGTTGCCTCAGCCATACCATGCTAGGATTCATCTTTAAAAGGGATTCATTTGTTCGCCTGTGAAGCATTAAGCAGGTGTGGAACAAAGGGTTATCCTTTCAGGTGGATTTCTACTCATGAAATCATTCTTCCATACAGCAAACTACTTTTTTCTAAAGAAAATAGGATCATCCTTCAGCACTCTAATTTCCCTTAGAGATCCAGTATTCTTGGAAACTAGCATCTGTGTATCTATAAACCCATAAAATGTTATGGGCAGGATACACAGTGCAGCAGGGGGCAGGAAGTTTCACTTGCTGAGGAAACGCAACAAGCCCCACAAATACAACTACACTCTTGTGAACAGCCTGTACATAGGCGCACAATGATTTCTCTGGGAAATCAGCGCTATGTCACTGGTACTGGGAATGCCTTCAAGTTACAGATGGATAAATCAATACCATATAGGTCAGTAACAAGATCCTCTCGTGGCTGAGCTGGAACTAGACTCACTCCAAACACCTCCCAGCTCATACAATCTGCAGGTGCTCCTTGCTCCACTGCCACCTTGACCACATCAATATGGAACTTGTGAAATCAGATTCTGCATGATGGAAGAACACAGGCCTTCTAGCAAAGCACCTACCTCCAGCAGAGTAATCACTCAAAGCTCAGCCCATGGTGGGCTTCCTCACCCTCAGACCTTAGGTTCTAATGACTGTGCTGTTCCCCACAGGCCCAGAGCTGTGGCAAGCAACTCCCTATCAGCCCTCACCCACCTGAGAACCATGGATGCTTCTGCTCCCAACAAGAGGAAAACAAACGTTCTACTCCCCAGGATCCTTGTGGTCTTTGGATCCCATCTTTCTCTCTGGCACTTACCTTCAGGAACACAGAATACAGTCAGTGCCTTTGAATCAGCATCAGGAGGGTTGCAGGGCCTAGAATTTCAGGGAAGAGAGGACAGGAGTGAGCAACATAACCCACACTGAGAAAGACCTGAAAAATCCCTTCCCATGGATCTCTGCTGGTGCTGTAATGGAAGGGAGAGGCTTCATTTCCCCTAGGCCTCTGCACCCCTTCACAAAGAAACAAGAAAATGATGTGTCTATTTCCTGGGCACTCAGCCCTGCTACCTTGAAACCAGATGCGATGTATCAGAATTGGCATCTGTCTGCCAACCATGTAGAATTCTAGTGACTAATTTATGGATTCACAAGCTGACATTTTAAAGGAATAGAGAAATTTTACTGTGGGCAGTGGTGATCACTGTCATTATATTTAATTTTTAGTTCTGACAATTGTACTGTATTTATATAACACATATGTATTTATTGTGGATCTTCTATAAAGCATGGGGAAAATTGCAATGAATATTTTACTTTAAGATATTTGAACAAGAAATTGATATTACTATGGCAACTCATGCCTAACCTTTAAAAAGATGCTTGCCTAGCAGAGATGGTAAGAAATGTAGACAAGAAACCAAAAAAAAGCTAAAAATGATGACCATGACAAGACAAAGAATGAGAGAAAACTAAACAGTTCTGGAAAAGGGTCAGAGATAGATATCACAAAGTGAGGATCACACTGAGCTAAAAACTAAAGGTAAAATTCACAGGCTGCTTCAGGAGTACATTTACATAGCTGTCAAATGCTTAAACTATATGAGACTGCCCACTCAGATTGTGCCACCTTTTACATTTTACTATTGGTGGTTTGCAGAACAATAAATCCATTCCTCCTTCATATTGACTGCACCTAGTTATAGTAATTAAATGGTTTTTAAAGTCTTACATTCCTGTATATGCAAAGATTTGTTTTATTGATATGCAGTAAAGGCATAGAAATTTTTTAAAAAATAAAAATATGCTTGCTCTAATCTATTAAATAACTTATGAGTCTTCCATGAATCATATTCGAGAGTTGGGAAAACTCTTCTATTGCATACGCTGGAATAAGATATTGGGTCCTAAGGCGTGTGCCTCCCAAATTCATTGTACAAATACAAAAATTACAACGTCTGGTAGCTACTTGCCTAGGAACTCCTGAAATACTTCTGTTCCTCTCTGTAACAAATCCTCCCTTATCCTTTTGAGAGCAGGACCTCTACTTTCCCTGACATTTGCTGCTTTGTGCCACCTACTAGGCAAGGAGGTCAAACAGAATTTCATGGATCTCCCAATACTAAAGAAGCTCCTCTCCAAATAGAGATGGGCATGGCTCCTGTGGTCAGGGCTGATATGTTCTTGAGTGGGAGTGTGATGTGCTAACTCTTGGTTAACAACCTACCCATGGTTTCCTCTATACCTAAGATATCATTTGCACTGTTCAAATTCCTGTGGCTTGTTTGACTCCACCCTTGCTCTACAGTGACTTTATTTTACAAATTAAGGAATGAGTCTCAAACATCTAAGCCTAGACACCTGCATCTCAGACCAGAGAAACAACCCTGCCATGAATATATAGAGCTCAAAGTTATACTCCTTGAAATAGAAAATGAACTTGCAGGTATCAAAGAGCTAGTCCGTACCAAAGAGCATTTGGTCCTTATGTCCTTTCCTAGGAATGGTTCCTCCTATTTAGGTGGTCATACACCTCTGCCACCAGGAGCTGCTCATACTAGGATTGGAGATGTGGACTCTGTAAGAATTCCTGAGAATACAGAAAGTAGGAAGCCTGCACTCACTGATAGTTCGCTGTCCTTAGGCACTCACTTTCTCTATGTCCAAGCTGTATACTCCATATGTACTTCACATTTGGACTTCACATTTGGAGGATTTATCTTTTCCTGAATGCAGAAGAATGAATAGTCCCTGTTATGAAGATACAGGGACTGACAATCAGGGAGCAGGATTGAAAAATGCAGAATCCAACAAAGATTAAGAGCTAAGGGCAATCTTTTCTGATCACCACTACTAAAAATATTTAGAAATTTACCTGTGCTGTCTGGCCATGTTTGGTTTGGTATTTATTTATTTTATGAATATATTTTTTAAACAGATATTCAGATAAAATTAATATTACCTTTCCTTACAACCTGTGTCCTGAATCAATCATTGTGATGTACAGTTTACATCCTCCTATCACTTTTCTCTTATATATATATCCACATGTCTATAGAAATATGCAATGAAGGGAAGATAGATTTCATGTGGATTTGAGTTTGGAATACAATATAAAAAATACATAAAACTCTGAAATAATCTAATATATAATACATACCTTTAAAAATATCAAATTATATAACTTTCTTACGCAGTATAATTGAGTTATGACTATAGCTCACTTATCATGGAATTCATGAACTAAATGTATACATATAAATCATTGCTTTCCAGTAATTGGTAGCCATCTCTGCTGCCAATTTAGAACTCTTTAACACCTCTAAAAGAAAGTAGGAGGTGGGGCAGGTGGCCTAGTGCTCAACATGCTGCTGGGGACACCCAGATCACATAGTACCAGGGTTTGAGTGCCATTTCCACTCCTGGTTGCATTCTTGTTTCCTGCTAGTGGAAACCCTGGGGACACATACAGCAGGCAATGGCTCAAGTGATTGGGAACCTTAAACCATTTGGAGACCTGGATTTAGTTCCCAGCTTGCAGCTTTTTAAAATATGTTTTTTAAAAATAATCAATTTGTTTAAAACAATTAAAAAACAGAGGAAGAGAAATTGTCCCCTCAGTAGTTCACTCACCAAATACCTACTATATCTAAGACTGGGCAGGCTGAAGCCAGAAACCTTAGATCTCAATCTGTGTTTCCATGCAGGTTGCAGGAACCCATGTACTTAATAAACATCACCTACTTCCATCACCTATTGCCTCCCATGGTGTGCACCGGCAAGAATATGGAATTGGAAAGGCGAGGTTTAAACTCAGCTACTCCTATGTGGAATGTAGCTATCCAAACTATGTAACTACTGCACCAATCACCCATCTCAGCATAAAAATTTTATATTGGAGTATCAGGTGGATATTACCTGCTTTCCTCTCATGGAAAACATTTAGAAACAGAAAATAAACCTTTGAAATATCAATTTTTCCTTGGGAGAAAATAGTTCATAGTATTGTGAGTTTCAGGGTAGAAGTTGGCATTTAGCAATTGGAGAAATCTCTGGACATTTATGGGTTTGTTGCCAGACTTAGTGCTCTGGATTGGAAATGATTTATTCCCTCTGAAACTCATGGGGAAATTTAATCCCAATTGTAAGATATTAAAAAGTGGGTCCAGGGGCTGGCACTGTGGCCTAGCAGGTAAAGCCACAGCCTGCAGTGCCAGCATCCCACATGGTCACCAATCCAGCTCTCTATTATGGCCTGGGAAAGCAGTAGAGGATGGCCCAAGTCCTTGGGTTCGGCCTCTGCACCTGCGTGAGAGACCCAGAAGCTCCTGGCTCCTGGCTTTGGATCAGCCCAGCCCTGGCCATTGTGGCAATTGGGGTAGTGAATCAACAAACAGAAGACCTCTCTCTCTCTCTCTCTCTCTCTCTCTCTCTCTCTCTCTCTGCCTCTCCTTCTCTCTGTGTGTAACTCAGACCTTCAAATAAATAAATAAATCTTGAAAGGGGGTGGGGTCTAGGTCAGACTTTATAAGAGGTAATTAGGATAAATCCACTCAGGTGATTAATGGGTTAATGGCTGATCTCCGGGGTCTGCCATGAAATCCACTTTAATTGGCCTCTCCCTCCATGAATTTGTCCCCATGCCACCTCAGGGCTCTGCCAACATAAGGACACTGCCAGACGCTGCTCAACCTCGGACCAAAACCTTGAACCAAATAAACCGTTTCTACCGCCCACCGGCGTGGGACGCTGTGCTCAGGTAACAGGAAAAGGACTCAGTGCCCCAGGAAGAGCTACTCCGAGAGAACCCTGCGGCGTACCTGAGACTCCACTCCCCGTGTAGTTAGAAAAGTCAGGGGAATCAGGGCACCCTGGGCAGAAAGAGGGGCAGGAGGACCCGCAGACCACAGCTCCTCCCCTCAGTGCAGTCCACAGTCTCCCTGAGGGCCGTCCCGCCCTAACTGCACAAACAGGGCAGACCTGGGGCTGCGGTCCCTGGGCTGAGCCCGCACGGGCAGAAGCCCGGGTCCTGGCCACCAGCGCAGCTCCCACCTGGTGGGCCCCACACTCACCATTTCCTCCGCTTCCAAGGCATTCTGGGGTCCTTGGGCGGCTCCTGCGGTGAAGAAGTTCACACAGCGCAGCCCCTGAGGCACCCGAGCCCGCTCAGCAGCAGCACCAGGGACCCCTCCCAGCACTGCCACAAAGCAAGGTCCCGCGGGGTTCCGCAGGGTCGCCCTGACGTGCCTGATTGGACAGTTGCCGCAGCCGGCCGCGCGACGTCACAGAAGGTGCAGCCAATCAGAATCCCCTAGGCTGGGGCGGTTCCTTGGGGCGGTGCCTGGTAACAGGGGCGGTGGGGCTCAGACTGAAGCTGCCTTCTTCTCCTGCCCAGGTGCTCCGGCAGCAGGGGGCGCTGTCCCTGCTCTGGTGACCTTGACTTCCGGGCGCCCTCAGCTGTCTGTGGTCCTGCTGGATCCTGTGAGCCCAAGCTCGCTTCCTGAGAGCTGCAGTTCACAAGATGCTTGCTGAACACTGCCTTTCCAGCAGTCTTGGCTTCTTGCTGTTAGCTCACATGAGGGTTCGTAAAGCTGTTTATCTGAATGTACTTAAAGATATCACATGGACTATTTTATCTTTGATTTCTCTTACAGGAATTTGTTTGTTAGTCTCTGTTTTGTCCTTCAAATCGTTTTCTATTTATTTCCTGCTGGTGAATAGCAAACCAGTTGATGGCATATATTGACTTTCTACCCAGTAATCTTGTTTAATTTTGTTAACATTTTCTGTTATATATGAATTATGTTGGATTATCTGTTGATAGTGACATCACCCACATATATTGACAGTTTTGTTGCTTAAAAGTTGGTCCTTTCACCCAATATTTCCTTTTTATTAATTTCTCTGACTACACCTCATGTACAATGTTGAATAGAAATAATGAGAAGAGACAGTTTTGTCTAGGTCTGCTTCCAGGGAAAAAGATTTCAATGTTCTGTGTCAATTATGCTGTTTTTAATAGGTTCACTAGTAGGCAATCTTAGTTGGATTAATGAAGTTGCTAATATGTACTATTCTAACAGCTTCTTATTTAAGGTTAGATACTAAATTTGATTAAATCTTCTAATCTAAGTGGTTATGGAACTTTTTCTTATATTTTTATTCACATGGATAATTGACATTCGTTTTTAATTGTTAACCACCTTTGCATCTTTTAGTATATCCAGCTTGTTATTAATATATGATTTTATATATTAACACAATAATTTTTCTTAGAGTATTTGTATTGATTTTTATTAAAGAGATTTTCCTTAAATTCCTTTTTATTTCATGTCCTTATTTGATTATGCCATCAATACAATATTGGATGCATAAGGGACGTCTTTACTGCATTGAATGATGATACTATTGTAGGCTTTGTAAGAGCAGGACAAAGTATCTTTATTTTCGCAAAGAAACTTTATTTAATGAGTACAAATTTCAAAAGTACAACTTTAGGAATATAGTAATTCTTGGGATCATGCTCACCCTTCACCCCTACTCCCACCCATATCCTTCTCCCTCTCCCATTCTCACACATTCTCCATTAAGAAAAAAAAAAAAAAACTCTTTCTCCACAGTCAAAAAAAGTGCTGATCAAGCCCATGCTTCCTAAAGTGTCAATTTCACTTCTACAGATTTCCTTTCATTTATCTATTAGTTATCATAGATCAGGAAGAAAATTCAGTATTTTTCCCTTTGGGAATGGCTTATTTCACTAAGTATGATGATTTCCAGATTCATCCATTTTGTTGCAAATGACTGGATTTCATTTTTTTAACCACTGTGTAGCATTCCGTAGAGTACATATCCCATAATTTTTAATCCAGTTTTCAGTTGACAGACATTTAGGTTGATTCCATGTCTTAGCTATTGTGTAAACATGGTGGGGGGGGGGTGCAGATAACTCTTTTATTTGCTGATTTCATTTCCCTTGGGTAAATTCCCAGGAGTGGGATGGCTGGGTCATATGGTAGGTCTATATTTAGATTTCTGAGGTATCTCCAAACCGATTTCAATAGTGTTTTCACCAGTTTACATTCCCACCAACAGTGGATTAGGGTACCTTTTCCACACATCCTGATCAGCATTTTTGGTTTGTTGATTTCTGTATGAAAGCCATCCTAACTGGGGTGAAATGAAACACTGTTGTGGTTTTGATTTGCATTTCCCTGATGGCTAGTGACCCTGAACCATTTTTCATGTGTCTATTAGCCATTTTGGATTTCCTGTTTTGAAAAATATCTGTTTAAATCGTTGACCCTTTTCTTAACTGGGTTGTTTGTTTTGTTGTTGTGGAGATACTTGATCTATTTATATATTCTCATCATTAATCCTTTATCACTTGCATTGTTTGTAAATAATTTCTCCCATTCTGTTGGTTACCTCTTCACTTTCATGAGTGTTTCTTTTTCAGTACAGAAGCTTCTCAATTTGATGTAATCTCATCTGTTGATTTTTGGATTTGATTGCCTGTGCCTCTGGGATCTTTTTCAAGAACTCTTTGCCTTTGCCAATGTCTTACAGGGTTTCTCAAATGCTCTCCAGGAATTTGATAATATCAGGTGATAGATTTAGGTCTGTAATTCATTTTTAATTGATTTTTGTGTATGGTATAAGGTAGGGGTCCTGCTTCAGATGCCTGCATGTGGAAATCCAGTTTTCCCAAAACCATTTGTTGAAGAGACTGTCTTTGCTCCAGAGATTGGTTTTACTTCCTTGGTCAAATAGAAGTTGGTTGTAGATGCTTGGATTGATTTCTGATGTTTCTATTCTGTTCCATTGATCTATCCATCTGTTTTTGTAGCACTACCAGGCTGTTTTGATTATAACTGCTTTATAATATGTCTTGAAATCTGGTACTGTGATGCCTCTTTCTTTGTCTTTTTTTGTATAAGATTGCTTTAGCAATTCAAGTTCTCCTATGCCTCCAAATGAATTTCAGCATCATTTTTCTAGATCTGAGAAGAATTCCTTTGGTATTTTGATTAGTATCACATTGAATCTGCAAATGGCTTTTGGAAGAATGGACATTTTGATGATATTATTCTTCCAATCCATGAACATGGGAAATTTTCCAATTTTTTGTGTCTTCTATTTCTTTCTTTAATGTTTTGTAATTCTCATCATAGAGATCTTTGACATTCTTGGCTAATCTTATTTCAAAGAATTTGATTTTTTGTAGCTATTGTGAATGTGATCAATCTTAGAAGTTCTTTTTCAGTCATGGCATTTTCTGTATACACAAAGGCTGTTGATTTTTGTCTATTGACTTTGTATCTTGTTACTTTACCAAAGTCTTCTATGGGTTCCAATAGTCTCTTGGTGTAGTCTTTTGGATCCCATATATATAGAATCATGTCATCTGAAAATAGAGAACATTTGAATTCCTCTATCCCAATTTGAATCCCTATTTCTTTTTGTTGTCTGATGGCTCTGGCTAAAAGTTCCAGGACTTTACTGAATAGCAATGGCAAGAGTGAATATCCTTGTCTGGTTCCAGATCTCAATCTGAATGCTTCCAACTTTCCCCCATTCAATAGAACACTGGCAGTTGGTTTGTCAAAAATTGCCTTGATTATGTTCAGGAATGTTCTTTCTATACCCAGTTTACTTAGAGTTTTCATCATGAAAGTGTGTTGTATTTTATCAAATGCTTTCTCTGCATATATTGAGATAAACTTATGGTTTTTCTGCAAGTTTGTTAATGTGATGTATCACATTGATTGATTTACAAATGTTGAACCATCCTTGCATACCAGGGATAAATCCCAGTTGAACCAGGTGAATAATCTTCCTTAGGTGTTGTTGGATTTGAAAGGCTAGAATTTTGTTGAGGATATTGGTATCTATGTTTATCAGGGCAATTGGTCTGTAATTCTCTTTCTTTGTTGTATCATTTTCAGGTTTAAGAATTAAGGTGATGCTGGCTTCATAAAAAGAATTTGGGAGGATTCTCTCCCTTTCAATTGTTTTGAATAACTTGAGAAGTGGAGTTAGTTCTTTAAATGTCTGGAAGAACTCAGCAGTGAAGAAATCTGGTACTGGGCTTTTCTTTGTTCAGAGAGCCTTTATTACTGATTCAATTTGTGTCTTGGTAATGGGTCTGTTTAGATCCATTCTATGTCTCCATGGTTCAATTCATGTGGGTTGTTTGTGTCCAGGAATCTACCTAATTCTTTAAGGTTTCCCAGTTTGTTGGCATACAGCTCTTTGTAGTAATTTCCAATGATTCTTTTTATTTCTGTGGTGTCTGTTGTTACATTTCCTTTTTCATCTTCAATTTTATTGATTTGGGTCTTCTCTCTCCTTTTTTGTTATTTGGGCCAATGATGTGTTGATTTTGTTAATTTAAAAAAAAATACAGCTCTTCCTTTTGCTGATCATTTGTATTTTTTTGTTTCAATTCTGTTGATTTCTTCTCTAATTTTAATTAATTCTTTCTTCCTACTAGTTTTTGGTTTGGTTTACTGTTATTTTGCTAGATCCTTCAGATGCATTGATAGCTCATTTATTTGGTGCCTTTCCTATTTCTTGATGTAGGCACCTATTGCTATAAACTTTCCTCTTAACACTGCTTTTGCTGTATCCCGTAAGTTTTGATATGTTGTGTTGTGGTCTTCATTTGTTTCCAGAAAATTTTTTATTTCTCTTTTGATTTCTTCTATGACCCACTGTTCATTCAGGAGCATGGTGTTCAGTCTCCATGTGTTTGCATATGTTCTAGAGATTCCTGAGTTGCTGATTTTCATTTTTCTCCCATTGTAGTCTGAGAAGATGTATGGTATGAATTCGATTTTTTTTAGTTTGTTGATGTTTGCTTTATGGCCTAGTATGTAGTCAATCCTAGAGAAAGTTTCATGCACTGCTGAGAATATGTGTTCTGCAACCATAGGATGAAAAGTTCTATAGATCTCTTTTAAGTCAGTTTTGCCTATAGTGTTGATTAAATCTGCTATTTCCTTGCTAATTTTATGTCTGGTTGATCCTTCCATTGCTGGAAGTTGGGTATTGAAGTCCCCCATTACTATTGTATTGGAGTCTAAGTCTCCTTTTAAACTCCTTAACATTTCTTTTAAGTAGCCAAGTGGCCTGTAATTAGGTGTGTATACATTTATAATAGTTACATCTTCCTGTTGAATTGATCATTACTTAGTGCCCTTCTTTGTCTCTTTTAACAGTGTTTGTTTTAAAGGCTATTTTGTCTGATATTAGGATGGCACCACAAGGCCATTTTTGGTTTCTATTGGCATGGAATATCTTTTTCTATGCTTTCACTCAGTCTGTATGCATCTTTGTTGGTGAGATGTGTTTCTTGTTGGTAGCAAATAGATAGGTTTTGTTTTTTAATCTATTTGGCCATTCTGTTTTTTAACTGGAGAGTTGAGGCCATTTACATTCAAGGTAACTATTGATAAGTAAAGACTTTGCCCTGCCATTTTTCCAAAAATATTCCTATTTTTTTACCTTGAATTTCCTTTGAACTTTTCTGAGGGATTTTCTTTTTTACCTTCTTTTGTAGTGATGACCATGTTTCTGTTTTTCTGTGTACAATACATCCTCAAGCATCTTTTGTAGGGTTGGGTGAGTGGTGTCAAATTCTGTCAATTTCTACTTTTTATGGAAGGTCTTTATTTTATCTTCATTCATAAATGAGAGCTTTACAGGGTATAATATTCTGTCTTGACTTTTTTTTCTCTTAAGATTTGGAATATATTTCACCATTCTCTCATAGCCTGTAGGATTTCCTGATAAGAAGTCCGCTCTTAGTCTAATTGGAGATCTGAAAGTAAACTGGCATTTCTCTTGTGCACATTTTAGAATCTTTATGTTTCACTGTGGTGAGTTTGATTACAATGTGTCATGGTGAAGAGCTTTTCTGGTAATGTCTATTAGGAGTTCTATGTGTTTCCTGTATTTGGATCTCTTTTCTTCTCCAAATTAAGGAAGTTTTCTGTTATTATTTCACTAAAAAAGCCTTTTAATCCTTTTTTTTTTCTTTCCATGCCTTCAGGAATTTCTAGAACTTGTATGTGGGGTCATTTGATAGTATCCTGCAGATTCCCAGCAGTGTTTTTTTAACTTTCTAATTTCCTCTTCTTCTTTGGTTTGACTGTATAATTTCTTGTGCTTTATCTCCTAAGTCTGACATTCTTTCTCATGCTTCACTGATCCTATTGCTAAGGCTCTCACTGCATTGTTTACTTGTTCTATTAAATTCTTCATTTGATTTCTCTTTAAGATCTAAATTCCATGGGAGAAATTTTCTTGCATGTCCTGTATGGATTTCAGTAGTTCATACATTTGCTTCTGCTTACTTTACGTAATCTTATGATCAATTTTTTGAATTCCATTTCCTGCGTTTCTTCCATCTCATCATGTTCACATTTAGTTTTGAAGTGTTGTGTTCTTTTGGGGGCATCATGTTGTGTTCCTTAGTCTTGTTTCTTGAATTTGTGCATTTATTTTTCAGCAATTTTTGGAGATACTCATTGGTTTCTTCTTTTTGTTGTGGTGGTGGTGGCTTTTATTATTGTACTATGACTCTGTAGGTAAGTGGAATGTCTGTTTTCAATGAATATCTAGAGGCTTGTAGTGGGTGTGGCCAGGGAACTCTGTTCAGCTCTCTAGCCTGAAGGGTGTGCCTAAGGTGACACACCCAGGTTTGGCTTGGTAAATTCTCTCTCTCTCTCTTTTAATCAGAAGTGAAATTTATTCTGCTAAGCTGAGCTCCTTTCCTCAAAGGAGACCAGTGTCTGAATGCTAGCCCCAATGGGTGTAATGTTCATCTGCTTTGTCCCAAGAACCATATAAAGGATCTGTGCAGTCCTCAGTGTAAGTTCAGATTCCCCAGCAATGTCTCTCACCAGGTAACCAGGAAGCCCTGAGCATGTGGAGTCTCCTATTGTGACTGCCCAAAGTCCAAGCCACACTGTGAGTCCTCCCATACACCCTCAGTTTTTTTTCACAGTACCAGTACAGAAGCCTCACATAGTTACAACTCCTAGCCCCATTCATTCTCCCAATTAGAGTCAGTAGTCTCCACTTGGCTGGTTACTAGGCATAGACATGAACTGGTACAGCTGTTATATATGTACAAAATGGCATCCACTCTATCAGCTTGTTACAGAATACCATTGTAAAGTGATCAGGGAGAGAAAAATGTGTCTATACTTTTTTTTTGGCTCTGCTACTTTGGTAGGTGCACTATTCCCCACAGGGATCCAAGTCATTTTTCCTTGAGGCTCTTCCTGCTCCACGTAGGTCTACCGTGTCTCTCTGATTTCGGTAGTTTCCTCTGCCATTTTATCCCTAATTCTTCCCTGAGACTACACTCTCCACTTTTTAAAAAACTATCTTCTCCTGTACTATAGCAGTAAGCTCCCTCCCTACTCTGCCATCTTAGAATTGCCCTCATTACTGAGTTCTTTTCCAATAAGTCTTTCCCTATGCCAATGTCTTGTAGGGTATCCCCAATTTTTTTCTAGTAATTTAATGGTAGCAGGTTGTAGATTTAGATCTTTAATATAGTTTGAGTGGAATTTTGTATAAGATGTGAGGTAGGTGTCTTGCTTTATACTTCTGCATGAGGAGATCCATTTGCTGAAGAGTCTGTCCTTGCTCCAAGGATTTGTTTTAGTTCCTTGGTCAAATATAAGTTGGTTGTAGATCTTTGATTGATTTCTGGAATTTCTATTCTGCTCCTTTGTCTACATATCTTTTTTTGTTTGTTTGTTTTGTTTTTTGTTTTTTGCCAGTACCAGTCTATTTGACTATAACTGCCTTGTAGTATGTCTTGAAACCTGGTATTGTGATGCCTCCAGCTTTGTTTCTGTTGTGTAAAATTGATATAGTTATTCAGGGTCTCCTGTGCTTCCATATGAATTTCAGCATCATTTTTTCTATATCTAAGAGGAATGTCCATGGTATTTTGATTGGTATCGCATTGAGTCTGTAAATTGCTTTTGGTAATGTGGATATTTGGATGGTATGGACTTCCAGTCCATGAATATGGAAGACTTCCCATTTTTTGTGCCTTTTTCTATTTCTGTCTTTTGCAATTTTCATCATAGAGATCTTTGACAATCTTGGTTAAATTTATTCCAAGGTTATTTAACTTTTTGTATAGTTAATGTTAATGGGATTGATCTTACAAGTTTTTTCTCAGCCATGACATTGTCTGTGTATACAATGGCTAATGATTTTTGTTTGTTAATTTTATATCCTGCCACTTTAAAAATCTCTTTTTGGAGTATCAATGATCACTTCTTGGAGTCCTTTCTTCCCTTATAAATAGACTCATGTCATCTGCAAATAGGGATAGCTTGACTTTCTCCTTCCCAATTTGTATGCTTTTTATGTCTTTTTCTTGCCTAATGGCTCTGGCTAAAACTTCCAGAACTATGTTGAATAGTAGTGGTGAGAGTGGGAACCATTGCCATATTCCCTTCTTAGTGGGAAAGCTTCCAACTTTGCCACATTCAGTAAGATGCTGGTTGTGGGTTTGTCATAGATTGCCTGGTCTCAAGGAGTGTTCCTTCTATACCCAAGTTGCTTAAGGTTTTCATCAAGAAAAGATATTGTATTCCATCAAATGCTCTCTCTGCATCTGTTTAGATATCATAGGGTTTTCATTCTTCAGTTTGTAATGTGATATATCACATTTATTGATTTATGAATGTTGAAACATCCCTGCATACCAAGATTAAATCCCACTTGGTCTAGGTGAATGATCTTTCTGATTGTATTGTTTGATTAAATTGGCTAGTATTTTGTTGAGGATTTCTGCATCTATGTTCATCAGGGAAATTGGTCTATAGTTCTCTTTCTCTGCTGTATCTTTTTCTGGGTTTAGGAATTAAGGTGATGCAGGCTTCATAGCAGGAGTTTGGGAGGAGTGTCTCCTTTTTTAATTGTTTTGAATAGAATGAGAAGTATTGAAGTTAGTTCTTCTTTAAATGTCTGGTAGAATTCTGTAGTGAAGCCATCTGGTCCTGGGATTTTCTTTGTTTGGAGGGCCTTTATTATTAATTCAATCTCCATCTTGGTTATCAGTCTGTTTGGCTTTGTATGTCTTCATGGCTCAATTTTGGTAGGTTGTATGTGTCCAGGAACCTATCCATTTCTTCTAGGTGACCCTATTTGTGGGCATACAGCTCTTTGTAGTAATTCCTGATAATAGTTTTTATTTCTAACACAAATATATTTAAGAGAATTTATCACTGTCATTTGAGAAAATTGACGTGCTTACCTTATTACCTTGATCAAAGGCTATCTAGTGTTCCATCTACTCATTAGAAAAATTTTCAGGCAAGCGCCATGACTCAATAGGCTAATCCTCCACCTGTGGCACTGGCACACTGGGTTCTAGTCCCAGTCAGGGCGCCAGATTCTGTCCTGGTTGCTCCTCTTCCAGTCCAGCTCTCTGCTGTGGCCCGGAAGTGCAGTGGAGGATGGCTCAAGTCCTTGGGCCCTGCATCTGCATGGGAGACCAGGAAAAGCACCTGGCTCCTAGCTTCAGATCAGTGCAATGCACTGGCCATGGCATGCTGGCTGAGGTGGCCATTGGAAGGTGAACCGATGGCAAAAGGAAGACCTTTCTGTCTCTCTTTCTCACTGTCCATTCTGCCTGTAAAAAAAATAAAAAGAATTTTCATGGATGAATGTAATTCAAAAATCCATCTGTTCTAAAATATTTCCATGCCCAAGATGTAGACTCTAGAATCCTCAATTATCTGCTCTCTCTCTCTCTCTCTCTTTTTTTTTTTTTTTGGACAGGCAGAGTGGACAGTGAGAGAGAGAGACAGAGAGAAAGGTCTTCCTTTTGCCATTGGTTCACCCTCCAATGGCTGCCACGGCTGGCACACTGCAGCCAGCGCACCCTGCTGATCCGAAGGCAGGAGCCAGGTGCTTATCCTGGTCTCCCATGGGGTGCAGGGCCCAAGCTCTTGGGCCATCCTCCACTGCACTCCCGGGCCACAGCAGAGAGCTGCCCTGGAAGAGGGGCAACTGGAACAGAATCTGGTGCCCCAACTGGGACTAGAACCCAGTGTGCCGGCACCACAAAGTGGAGGATTAGCCTATTGAGCCACGGCGCTGGCCTATCTGCTCTTTTAATGTTTCATATCATTATATATCGTATGAAATATAATATGTGTAATTAGATTTTTAAAAATATACTTATTTATTTGAAAGGCAGAGTGATAGGATATTTCCCATCAGTTGCTTTATTCCCCCAAAAGCCTGAAATAGCATGGCTGGGTAAACCTGAGTGAGGAGCCAGTAATTTAGTCTGTTTCCCATGTGGGTGATAGATGTCCGATTAATTAGACCATCACCTGCAGCCTCTCAGGGTGTGCATTCGTAATACAGGCTCTCTGAGGGGTCAGACCTGTGGCAGAGCAGATAAAGCCACTGCCTGTAATGCTGGTATTCCATATGGGCACAGGTTAAAGTCCAAGCTGCTCTGCTTCTGATCCAGCTCCCTGCTAATGTGCCTGAAAAAGCAGCAAAAGATGGCCCAAGTCATTGGTCCCCTGAACCCATATGGGAGATCTAGAAGCTCCTGGCTTGTAGCTTCAGATCCACCCTGCCCCAGCTGTTGCAGCCATCTGGGGATTGAACCAGTGGCTGGAAAATCTACTTCTCTTCCACCCCTAATTCTGCCTTTCAAATAAACAAAATTGCCCTGTCCTGCAGGACGTCAGCTAGGGCCAAGTACCTAGAATGGGGAATGAAAGGGACAGGAGACACAAAGATTACAGCAAGTCAAGTCCTGATCAAGCTGTGTATTTTCTTTCTTTCTTTTTTTTTTTTTTTGACAGGCAGAGTGGATAGTGAGAGAGAGAGAGAGACAGAGAGAAAGGTCTTCCTTTTTGCCATTGGTTTTCCCTCCAATGGCTGCTGTGGCCAGCGCATCCCGCTGATCTGAAGCCAGGAGCCAGGTGCTTCTCCTGGTCTCCCATGAGGGTGCAGGGCCCAAGCACTTGGGCCATCCTCCACTGCCTTCCCAGGCCATAGCAGAGAGCTGGCCTGGAAGAGGGACAACTGGGATAGAATCCAGTGCCCCAACCGGGACTAGAACCCAGTGTGCCAGCACCGCAAGGCAGAGGATTAGCCTGTTGAGCCACTGCGCCAGCTGTATTTTATTTTTCAACCACACACTTATATATCATAAAGGCAGAGTGTCAGGCGGGGGAAGGTGGGAGAGCTTATCTTGTAGCTGCAATGCTTGTGAAAGAGGGGAAAGGTTACAAGTGTAAGTAGGGGAAATGTTATAAGGTCTTAAGGCACAAGGTCACACAAGGTTGCATTATCAGTACTCTCTGGTCTGGGCTGTTTTAGCCCTGCCTCAGTAGTTTTCCACTAAGAGGCCACATGCTGTGTGGTCCCTGACATATCCCCCTTTTTTATTAATTAAGTAAAAATGGCTATCGGTTAGGCCAAGTGTGATGAGCGAGCAGTGCATGTCTTAGGAATTGACCCGGAGCTCCATCACCTCTTACCCATCATTGGATATCCTTGCCAGTCCCCAAGGACTCCTGTCTTAGGTGGGTGAGGTTCCAGGAAGGTGCCCATCATTGGCTTACTGCTCATCTTATTGATAGGCCTGGGGCCCTTCCTGGGCGCCCGCTGGGGCAACGGCAGACCAAAGGGGAGAGTCAGTAGTTGGAGGGACCGTGACCTCACTGGCCAGACCTCACTGGCCAGAGAGAGAGATAACATTCTCCAGGGGATCTTCCATGGCCAGACTTTGGTAATGTATTTGAATTGGCCTGGCTGCTAAATTATCTACTTGCTGTTTGATAAAAGTCATCAGCTTATTGAAAAGACAAGGACCTACAGATAGTATAACAAGCAAACCAGCAATGGGGCCTAAAAGTGGTAGCAAATAGGGAAGCAGTCCATTCCATCCTGTCCAAAAGGGATTTTCAGCCATGGCACGTTGATGACGCTCCAGATCTTCTTGAAGTATCTTGATTTTATCGTAAACAATGCCGGATTTGTTAGTATAAAAACAACATTTTTCCTGTAAAGCCAAGCAAATACCTCCCTGTTCGGTAGTAAGCAAGTCTAAGCCTCTACGATTTTGTAGAACCACTTTCGCTAGGGAATCAATTTGATCTTGAAGATCCTGGATGGTGGTAGATAGGGTTTGTACATCTTTAATAAGTTGTTGGGACAATTCTCTATATTTTGTAAGACCCCTGCTAAAAGTAAATATTAAAATAATTTTAGCAACGGTTTAAAAGTTTGGCTGCTGACAGTAGCCATTCCTTAAGATAACTGTGTCTCCACCTGCCTACAGAATAACCTTGAGAAACTGCCTTGTGAAACTGCTCTGTGTAACTGTCTCACGCAATAACACTTGCAGGAGTCCGGAAAAGAGTTGCAATAAGGTTCTGTGACCATTGTATAAACTTACCCCTTCCCTCACTAAAATTGCAACAAGAGTTTGCCCTTCAAAATAGCCAATCACCAAATGCCCCGCATACATATGTTAATCAGGTGGCTATTGTCTTTAAAAACTGCTGGAACCCCTGCTCAGGGTTCTCTCCATCTCTGGACTGCCTGAGGTGCTGGGGAGCCCGTTTGCGCAAACGTATTAATAAATATCCTCTTGCTTTTGCATCTACTGGGCTGGAGTTTTGGGTCTTTGGGCGACCACCCAAGCGCGTTGGATTCCCAGATTTGGGGTCCTTCAATTTTTGGACTGTGATTCCCAGTCCTGTGGATCCTGTAACCACAGCTGTGGAAATTCCCAATGTGGCCAATGAAGGAATAAATTTAATAGCTCGCTTTTGTCTCCCTGCGATATAATCAAGGGAGGAGATAGGAACAGGGGTATATCCATCAATAATCTCTCATCAGGAAGAAGTATAGCATGCATGCAACTACCGGTCCAATTTATTGGTAAAATGGTATAAGCTAAATTATCCCTACATACAAAAACAGTGGAGTTAGGGGCATAAAGAGGGTAATTTACTATTATATTATCTGTACAGAAGGGTGTAAGGCCCACATCAATATCAAAGGAATCATTGTTAGGAAGCTTATAAAGACAAGTGATATTATCCATTGGAACAGGAAGAACAGGGAAAGACCTTATAACAGGTTTTCCCAGTACAGAAAAGGCTGTGATAAGATGTGAGATAACATCTTTAGCAGCTTCTCCTGTGTGGGGGGGAGGCAAAAATAAAGCCACTGTAGGTGTCTATAGAGACATGAAGATACTTTAGTTTGCTGAATTTTGGGAAGTGTGTGACATCCATTTGCCACAGTTGATTAGGGAGAAGACCATGCAGATTGACTCCCAAATGTGGTACAGGTTGGCTTGTAACACATGAGGAGCATTCTTTGACTATTTCACAAGCCAGTTTTCATGAAATTTTACAAAACAAATGGAGAGATTGAGCATTTAAGTGATGCAACCTATGCAAGTTTCGAGCTTCCTGCACTGATCCCACAATTATAGGGAAGGTGAGCCTTGTAGCAGTATCTACCTAGGCATTACCTTCTGAGTTTTGAGCTTTTTGCACTGATCCCACAATTATGGGGAAGGTAAGCTTTGTAGTAGCATCTGCCTGGGCATTACCTTCTGAGAGTGATCCTGGTAGACTTGTGTGTGCCCTAATATGTCCCAAATAGAAGGGCTGTTGTCTTTCTCATATTAGCTTTTGGATTTGTATATAAACAAGGGTGTAGCATTGGAAGTTGTTTTAAGAAAAGGAGAAGTTTCAAGCAACGGAATGGAGTGAGCTACATATGCACTATCAGTATAAATATTTACAGCTTGACTGGAAAACTGTGTAAAGACTTGAAGTATGGCATACAGCTCAACCAACTGGGCCGACTGATAAGATGTTTTAAAAACATGGGAACAGTTGTCTGCCACAAAGGCAGCCATCCCACTGGATGACCCATCTGTAAATACTGTAACAACCTTTGGAATGGGATTGTTTTTTGTATTTTTTGGAAAAATAAAGGAATAGGATTGGGCAAACTGTAACACAGGGTCACCAGGGAGGTGATTGTCAATGGTTCCCATAAATCCTGACATGGCTATTCCCCAGTCATCAGAAGTTTGAAGAAGGAACTGGATCTGTTCTCGGGTATATGGCACTACTACAACATTGGGGTCTTTTCTGAAATATTGGCGGGAAAGGAAATGAGCCTTGATGATTATTGAAGCAACCTGAGACAAATATATTGCAATTACTTTGGATGAGGAAATGAGGAGATGGACCCAGAAAAGAAGTTGACCTTTTTTATTGGGCAAGAGGTATTTTTGCCAAAAAACTCCAGTGGGCATATGTGGTGTGGCTAACACTACAAAAAGTAGGGGGAGAGTGTAAGAAATTTGTGAGACAAACTGTTGGCTAATGGCTTGCATTACTTGGTTTAATGCATCTCCCGCGGCAGTGGTGAGCTCGTGGGAGGCAGAGGGACCGGGTCTCCTTGCAGAATGTCATTGAGGGGTAAAAGGACATTATTAGTTATTTTTAAATAGGGCCTGAGCCATTGAATATCTCCTAGAAGTTTTTGAAAATCATTAAGGGTATGGAGGCAATCCAAGCGGAACTGGATGTGGGGCACAAAAACCAATTCCTGTTGTAATTTTAAACCCAAACAGGTAAAGGGGTCTTGTAACTGGACCTTATCAGGAGCAATTTGTAAACCAAGGGCAAGAAAGGCTTTAGAAAGTGCTGTAAAGCAATCTTGTAAGTCTTACTTCTTTTGAGCCGCCAGTAAAATGTCATCCATATAATGTAGAATATAAATGTGCGGCCAGCGTAAATGAATTGGGTCCACAGCCTGTGCTACAAACTTTTGACAAAGGGTGGGGCTATTGGCCATCCCCTGGGGCAAAACTTTCCAATGAAATCTTTGCATCCGTCCTTGGAAATTAACACGGGGGAGACTGAAGGCAAAATAAAGCCGATCATCTGGGTGCAGAGGAATAGTGAAGAAACAGTCTTTGAGATCTATAATTGTTTTGTAATAACCATTTGGGATGGCCACGGGGGTTGGGATGCCAGGTTGGAGGGCTCCCATAGGTGCCATGACCTTATTAACAGTGTGCAAATGCTGTAAAAGGTGCCATTTACCAGATTTTTTCTTTATGACAAAAATGGGCATATTCCAGGGAGAATTGGAAGGTTCTAGGTGTCCAGCCGCGAGCTGCTCCTGTACAAGTGCTGTAGCAGCATTTAGCTTTTCTTGGGTAAGCGGCCACTGATCCACCCAAACAGGAGTTTGAGTGTTCCATGTGATTTTATCTGCATGGGGTACAGGAAGGCCAGTGGCCGTTACTAAAAATCCGAATATCCGAGCCCATGTCTATCTGCTTTAGAGGGGGCTGTAATAGGTTGAGTTAAGCCCTGTCTCATTTTTCCAAGTCTTGTGCCAGGCACATAATCCATGTGCAGCATTTGTTGTGTGACCACAGCACTAGGGCTGCACAGGATAACTTCCATTTGGGAAAGAATGTCACGTCCCCACAGGTTAACAGGGAAGCCTGGTAATACAAAAGGAGTCACAGTGCCCTGATTGCCTTCCTTATCTTTCCAGTGTAATACCCTTGAGCTGACTTGGGGGTTGTTGGACTGGTCTATACTTCACAAATTGGTGAGAGATGTGGTCAGCGGCCAATGGGCAGGCCAATGATCTTGAGATATGACTGTGGCATCCGCCCCTGTATCCAAAATACCCTTGAAATCCTTTCCTTCAATAGTAAGGGTTAACACAGGCCTATTTTTTTGTAATTGGCTGGACCCAATAAGCATCTGAGGAGCCCAAAGGGGTAATGCCTCGGGGCCTGGAAGAAATTGAGGATGTATTTCCAGTAATTAAAGGCAGAAGAACCAATTGTGCTAGACGGGTGCCCTGTGGAACGACAGCTACTCCATTAATAGCGGCTGCTTGGATTTTTATCTCCCTGGTAAAGTCACCATCAATAATACCGGGAAAAACTTGAATGCCTTTAAGGGTGGCCTATGCTCGGCCGAGAATAAAAGCACAGGTACCCAAAGGCAAGGGGTCCTGCACCCCTGTAGGGATAATTTGTGGACCCTGGGTGGAATCTAATATTGTATCAGAGGCGGCACAGAGGTCCAGTCCTGCGCTACCTGGGGTTGCTCGTTGGAGGGAAGTGATTGCTGAGGTATTTGCTGAGCCTGGGGCTGGGAGGGGACAAACCGTACTGCCCCAGGGTTTGTCCTTTGAGATAACTGGGGCCAGGGGCTGGCCCCTCTGGGAGTTTCCTGGCATGCGAGGAGGGAGGGGTTGTCCTGAAGAATTAGTTTTTGACCTACATTCGTTTGCCCAGTGATAACCCCTATGACATCGGGGGCATAGGGTGGAGGGGAGTGGCCTGTCTGGGGGACATGGAGCCGTGCTTTGGGCCATGGGACTGTTTGATAAGGCAGTTGGACATTCGCGGGCAAAATGTCCGGGCTGTTTACAGGCATAGCAAGTGGAGGTCCCCTTGGAGGGATTTTGGGTCAATTTGAGTGCGGCCCCAATTGCCAAGCCCATGGCATGGACTGATCCCACACCAGCGCAGAGCCTTACATATTCTGAAAGATCACCCTTATGTTTTTGAGGCCGAAGAATATCTTTACAAGCTAGGTTGGCATTTTCAAAGGCAAGGTGTGTAACAAATGCACTTCCATTTTCTCCTGGGCCAACTAGTCTCTCAGCCGCAACATTAAGGCGTGAGACAAAATTACTATAAGGCTCGTGGGCTCCCTGTAGGATCTTAGCCAAGGAGGCGGTGACTGCTCCCCTTTGAGGAAGTTTTCTCCAAGCCCCTAGTCTGGCAGAGTTAATCTGCACCAGAATCCATCAGGGAACTGGCCTTGTGAATTGTTGGAATTATACAGGGCATCTCCAAAAAGTTTTTTGAGGGTCCAATTTTTAGATGAAATTTTAGCAGAATTTTTATGGGCTATTTGTTTGCAAATCTGAACATAGTCAGCCCTCCATAGGACATAGTCACCTCCACTGAGAGCAGCTCTGGCGAGAAAGTCCCAATTATTAGGTGTAAGCCACCGGGCACTCTGGCTTTCCAGTAAGGCCTGAGTATACGGAGCAGTGGGGCCATATTGGGTGCAAGCAGTTTTAAGTTTTTCAATAAATCGGAGACTAAGTTTTTTATAGGGTGGCAGTTGTCCATTACCAGGTCCTTGATTGGGGTCCTGGTCTTCATCCTCGGACCCAGGTTCCTCACTGTCTTCCCCAGAGTGGTGGGGCAAATTTTCCTCAGCCTCATTTTCCCCATCAGCAGCAGGCTCAAAGTGACCTCTGGCTTGCCTCCTGGTTACAGGGAAAGCTAGAAGGGGTTGGGTTTTGGACCTGACTTTACCTTGTTTAGGTTTTGTAAGGGGCTGTTCTAAGGCAAGGTGGCGGAGCTCCTCATCGAGGGATTTTATTTCCTTAAGGAGCTGGATGTGCTCTCGTCTGTGTTGAAGTGACTGTTGCAAGGCCGACAAGTCAGGCACGGGAGGGTTAAGGTCATAGAGAGCCAGGGAACAAATGGGAGGGTGAGGGTGAGTATTGTACGGCAGGGGATTTTTAACATTTAGGGGCCAATCGGAATTATGGTAGAACACTGCCTCTTCCCATGGGGCATTTACCTCGTCTGAATCTAATTTGTCTTGGATGGCAGGATATAGTTGGCTTGTTTCGTTAGTAGAGGCCAAAATGGGCTCTTTAATTTCATCTTTGGGGTCATCATCAGTGGAGGGTATATCCAGAATGATGGATAGGCATTTAGATTTGGGTTGGGAGGATTGCTGTAGCGTCTCCTCACCATCCCTTACTAGGGCATCAATAGTCTTATCTAGGTGACGGGTTTTTGGAATGTCATTAATCAGGTTCCAATATGAAAAAACCATAATAGGCACCTTTGCAGGGCCAAAGGTTTCATGAAAATCCTTTAAACAACTTCCAACTCTTTCCCACTTGACCTCGTCAATTGTTCTTTCCTTGGGGAAACAGGGACACAAATTTTCTACATACTCAAAAATGCCTTTAGATCCTTATTTTTAACCCGAACTCCTCGTGTCTTGAGGGCCCCCCTGAGACCTGAAATGAACATTTCCTGTGATGATAATGCCTGTCCCATGGCTGTCACTTACCTTGAGCCATCTTCACTCCGCAGCATCGACTGATGCTAATGGTCTCGGGTGGGCAGTTCCGAGCCGGTCGCACAATCACTTGGATCCAAGTTTTCCTCCTGGAAGGCGGCATTCCTCCAATCTTACAGGCACTCGAACCCCAAGGGCCGCACTCGAGCCCCATGTTGGGCGCCAGTTGTCCCTTCCTGCTAGGGCCAAGTACCTAGAATAGGGAATGAAAGGGACAGGAGACACAAAGGTGACAGCAAGTCAAGTCCTGATCAAGCTGTGTATTTTATTTTCCAACCACACACTTATATATCATAAAGGCAGGGTGTTGGGTGGGGGAAGGAGGGGTGTTTAGGAGGGCAGGACTTGGAGGGGGAAGGTGGGAGAGCTTATCTTGTAGCTGCAATGCTTGTGAAAGTAGGGGAAAGGTTACAAGTGCAAGTAGGGGAAATGTTACAAGGTCTTAAGGCACAAGGTCACACAAGGTTGTGTTATCAGTACTCTCTGGTCTGGGCTGTTTTAGCCCTACCTCAGTAGGGCTAAAAGAGGCCACATGCTGTGTGGTCCCTGACACAAAAATAAATGATTTTTTAAAAAGGTACTCTGATATAGGAGTGTTCCAAGTAGCATTGTTATTGCTGTGGCACATGCTTGCCCCTGTAATCAGTAAAATACAACTCTTTCTAATAGAGAGCCGCTCTGAAATTCACAGCCTCAGAGAACATCAGCAGTTTACATTATTTCAAGTTAAGACCAAGATTCTTTCAGAAATTATCTGAAGTTCTTTTCAGAACAAGTCAAACTCCACAAAGCAGAAAGGCATCTATGCAAACTCATGGGGGCTGTTTTTATAACCATTTAGAACTTTGACATAGCAAAAGTGTTCATCATGTTTCCTTTTACTTATATAGCTATTGTACATAATTAGGGAGAAAAAGTTTGTTAATGATGCCGTAGTGTAATTACATTGATCTTGAGTTTAATTCAGGTTAAGCAGACTATGCCTTTTAGATCATAAAACTGATGCGATCATGAACTTTAGAATAAAAGAGATCACAGACTTGTGCAAAGTGTTTGAAAGTTTGAGCCCTCAAATGTAGTGACTACAAAATCAATGAAGTCAGTCACGGAAATTTTCCAACTATTTTGTCTCTTGTTAGTACTAGGGAAAAATTTGCACCTCCTTTGTCTTATCTTATCACCTAGCTTTTTTTTTTTTTTTTGACAGGCAGAGTTAGACAGAGAGTTGGTTCACCCCCCAAGTGGCTGCCATGGGCAGTGCGTTGCAGCTGGCACGTTGCACCAATCTGAAGCCAGGAACCAGGTGCCTTCCCCCGGTCCCCGACGTGGGTGCAGGGCCCAAGGATCTGGGCCATCCTCCACTGCCTTCCCGGGCCATAGAAGAGAGTTGGACAGGAATTAAAAAAAAAAGATTTTGGGGCAGCACTGTGGCATAGTGGGTAAAGCCACTGCCCGCTGTGCTGGCATACCATATGGGTGCCGGTTCAAGTTCTGGCTACTCTTCTAGCTCTCTGCTATGACCTGGGAAAGCAGTGGAAGATGGCCCAAGTCCTTCCCTGCACCTGCATGGAAGACCTGGAAGAAGCTCCTGGCTCCTGGCTTCGGATTGGTGCAGCTCCAGCCTTGGCATCCATCTGGGGAGTGAACCAGTGGAGGGAAGACTCTCTCTTTGTCTATCCTTCCCTCTGTGTATAACTCTCACTTTCAAATAAATAAATAAATATTTTTTAAAATAGATTTTTTTCTCAGCTCATTTAAAAGTCAGAGCAACAAGGGAGATACAAATAAATATATTTTTCATTCACTTGTTCACACTGCAATGCTTACATCAGCCAATATTAAGCCAGTCTAAAGAAAGGAGACAGGAACTCCATCCAGGTGGCACAAACTCAAGTACTTGGGACATTATCCCATACCTCCCGTGCATTACACAAAACTAGATTGGAAGCCATAGAGTTGCTAGGACTCAAGGCACTTTGAATTGGGATGCTCAGATCTCAATCTCTGAAACACACTACCCAACCCATAATCTAATTTTTAATTTTCAGGTGACCAGGCACAGGGCAGCAGGGTTTTGAGAAGAATAGGTTATTGTACACAGCAACTCTCTGTTGATTTGTAATTCATAATGATAGTCAAGAGGATAACTGAATTATGGTTCTGCAGCTAAGTTTTCTGTGGTTAGTCTAAAGGGAGTAAACAGAAATAAACAAGTAAAAACACATCAGTAGTTAAGATGGTACTGGGGGGGGGCAGTGTTATAAAGTGGTGGGTAAAGCCACCACCTACAATGCTGGCATCCCGTAATGGGCACCAGTTCATGTCCCAGCTGCTCTACTTCTGATCCAGATCTAAGCTAATGGCCTAAGAAAGCTGAAAATGGCCCACTTGTTAGGTGCCCTGCCACCCATATGGGACACCTGCATGCAACTCCTGGCTCCTGGCTTCAGCCTGGCCTAGACCTAGCTGTTGCACCCTTTGGGGACTGAATCAGATAATAGAAGCCCCCCCCCATCTTATCTCTGTGTGATGCTTTCAAATCAATCTTTTAAAAAAAATGTTTGGGATGTGCCTGCATTCCATATTGGAAGGCTTCGAGTTTAAAACTGTCTCTGTTTCCTATTTTAGCTTCCTACTAATGCATACCTTGGGAGGCAGCAAGTGATGGATAAGACCCCTGATATCCTGCCACTCATGTGAGTAACCAAGATTGATTTCTGGGTGCTTAGCTTTAACCTCACCCAGTCCTGTTTGTCATAGGCATTTGTGAAGTGGATAGAAGAGATTGCTATCTGTTGTCTCTTTGTCTCTCAGCCTTTCATATAAGTTAAAAGAAATGCAAATTTTAAAAGAAATAATCAAACAAATAATCATAAGAGTATGTTACTAGAGGAGTGGAATGAAGGTTACCAATAAAGACAAAAAGTAGGAGAGCAGAAGATTTGCACTGGTGGGTGGGTAACACATTGACAGTAGGACTCAATTTTAGAGCATTCAAGACTCCATCTTGAGAAAGCACCCCCCACCAACAGACTCTGATATGAAACTATGATCTACAAAACTCAGAAAATAGCAATCCACTACATCACACTTAGCAGAGCATAGAAACCCCCCAGCAGGATCCCTCAAGCTATACCAGATAGGCTATACCTGGGTTAATGATAAGATTGTAATTTGTCTGTGTCTCACATATGCTTTAGGCCAACACCTTGATTAATGTCAAGATTATAATTGGAATTGTTAAGATTGTAATTGGTATTGTCAAGATTATAATTGATATTAGTTTCACATAGGCCTTAGGTAGGCTTGACCCCAGTAATCATGTATTCCCCCTGACCCTAGCAACCATGTATTCCCCTTCCCATTTTTTTGTGGTTTTTGTTTTGGGGTTGAGAATTCTTTAGGTCATGTGGCAGCTCTCTACTTCTGGCAATAAAGGAGAGTCAAATTTTATCCATGTGTGTTGCTCCTCTGTTTGCACTCACTCAAGTACAACAGTGGATAGGAATTGAAGGAAGGAATCTTTTGGAAATGACTTTATTCCAAGTCTCAAGCATAATGTGTTTGGGTGAGCATGTTGATATGAAGGTGGAAATGAATGTGATGTCAGTGTTCAGTGTAGGGATAAGAACCATTACTTCTGTTTGTGTGGTTCTGAGTTCATATCTTAGATGACTGCTCGTATGCCTAGTGAAGCCACTGGCTGAAGAAGAAATTTTTCTTTGGGAGAAAATTTTATGCCTTATGTTGGAGACATACTAGAGTACTTCAGTTTGTGTAAATGGAGTTAAATATAAGTTTATTTTCTGAAAGTAGATCTTTGTCAAAATTAAGAGTGGAAATGGGAGAGGGAGGAAGAAGGGTTAGAGCATGGGTGGGAGGGAGCGTAGGGTAGGAAGGACCACCATGCTCATAAATCTGTATATATAGAATACAGGAAACTTGCATAACTTAATTAAAATTTTATAAAAAATTTTAAAGGTTTATTTTGATGCAAAAAACTGTGAAATCTATGCAAACAAGAAGTCTTCAAAAAGTTAATGAAAACGGCATTCTATGAAAAAACTGTATGCATTCCAAATGATTTTCTCATTATGGGTAGTTCAAAAATTTTATAGAAACCTAAGCTGCTTACCTTTTAATTCCATTTTACAATGAGGTTTTTGAAGTTCACTCAGACCTTATTTTAGGCCTCTGACACACAATTAGAAATTAGAACTCGTAATGTGTCTCACTTGAGTTATTACACATGGCAATCATAGAGTTAACAATGGATGGAGCTGTTGCAGCGGCTCAATAGGCTAATCCTCTGCCTGCAGCGCCACCTACACACCAGGTTCTAGACCGGTCTGGGTGCCAGATTCTGTCCCGGTTGCTCCTCTTCCAGTCCAGCTCTCTGCTGTGGCCCAGAAGTGCAGTGGAGGGTGGCCCAAGTCCTTGGGCCCTGCACCCACATGGGAGATCAGGAGAAGCATCTGGCTCCTAGCTTCAGATCAGCGCAGCATGCTGGCTGCAGTGGCCATTGGAGGGTGCACCAATGGTAAAGGAAGACCTTTCTCTCTGTCTCTCTCTCTCACTGTCCACTCTACCTGTCAAAACAAAACAAACAATGGATGGAATATAAGCAACAGAATAAATGCATCAGAGTTCCAAGACAATGTAAAGTAAAAGGAGAGCACAAGGCCTGAGATGCAGCTCCTGGGTGCCGAGCCGGCTCTCTGGCATGGGAGGTACGGTCTCTGGCTAGGGTGTCCTGAGTTGATGACCTCCTGAAAAACAGGACCCACGAGGCAGCTCCTGGTGTCTGACTCCCCCCAGAGAACAGTTATTGGCAAAAATCTTGATAAAAGAAAGCACTTTAAAATTTATTACTAGCTTGCTACTACAATGAAACCAACAACCTGTATCACCAGTCTTTCGGGAAGACACATAAGGCAGTAGGAGGCTCTGAACTTCTCTGCAAAACCAAAAATAAAAAATAAAAAGTTTAAAAAATTAATGTATTCATATAAATAAATAAGATCTTAGTTGCAGTTGTTGGTTAAAATTAATATCCATTGCCTGATCAGATCTAATGAAGCAGCAATGCCAGGTGTTTTGAGGTGTTGACATTCTATGCTGACTTGGCTCTTCCCAATGTTTACATTGTTTAATCTTGCAAAAATCACTCTGCGCATTTGGATATGAAATGCTGATGAGTTTTTTAAATGTTATCCTTGGATGTAACAAAGAATTATTCCAGTAGATACTGTTTGATTATCTCTGTAAGTGATCAGGAATGTGTTTGAAGCAAGAAGATAACTTAGTTTTAAGAAATGAGATATAGAAAGGATCCTGTTTTATTATAAAATGAAGTGTGAAGTTTATAGTTGTTATAGCAAGCATTTTCCCCAATGTAATGCAAATGGTCACGTTTTATATGTCAGAAAAAAACTAAAACCAAAATGCTCAAGCTTTTCTGACCCTCCCCTAGCAGGTTGTTGTGTGAGCAGCCTGTTTTTTTTTCTCTGATAATATGTCAATTTATTCTGTTTCAAGATTTTTAAGAAATGCAATCATAAGAGAACCAAGTATCTTGAAACGCCAAAAAAGCATTTTGATTTCTTGCCCCTGTTCTCCTAAAGGAATGCTGGGAGTGTCTTCTCTATTACTTATAGGGATTCTCTTAAGGTATACCAGCTGCCTGTTTTGCATTGTATTTGCAAAAATGCCTGTTGCATGAAGAAATCTTTTAACATCTTTGGTTTGCAACATTCTTTTAATGATTTATTTATTTATTTGAAAGTCAAAGCTACAGAGAGAGAGCATCTTTCTTGCCCTGGTTCACTCTGCAGATGGCAGCAACAGCCAGAGGTGAACCAGGCCAAAAGCAGAAGCCAGGAGCTAGGCACTTCATCCAGGTTTCACGTGGATGCAGGTACCCAAAGAAAGACTCGAGTCATCTTCCAATGCTTTTCCCATGCCTTTAGCAGAGATCTAAATCTGAAGTGGATCTGCCAGTACCCATAAGCCACACATGGTGGCTTAACCTGGTATATCATGCCTGCCTGGTTTTCAACTTTGGACCTCAAGATGTTTCCCTTCCTTTCACTGTTTCTTTCCTTCCTTGCCACGGACCGGCTCTCGCGGAGACACCAACCGAGGGAGAACGAGGGGCGAAGGCTCTTAGGAGAATCAGGAATCGGCGGGGAAATGACAGACAGACACACACACTATGAGTATGCTGCTGCTGCAATTTATTAGCGAGGAAACCAGAGTTTATATAGGGAAGCCTACATTGCTGGAGACAAAAGAAATTCCAAGATTACAAAAACTTGTTAAGGTTAATGGGGTTACATGATTAACTTTACAAGGGACACAGGGAGACATTGTGGTGATGATTCGCAGTCCTACTTTTAAGAAAAGGTAAAGGTCAGGTTACTAGCTAACCTCTTATTATGAGAACTGGGGACAGGGGAGTTATCAGATGGTGGTGCTTGTTAGCCCAAGTCCCATATATTACCTAAGTAAGATTGAATGTAACTTTCCCATCCCCATGTTGCCTAAATCTTCTGATAACCCGGAATCTAAATCACACCTCAGCTCCCTAAAACTCACACATCAGCTCCCTTTGTTTTATCTTGTCTAGGGTGTGCTGTTTTTTATCAGTGTTTAATGCCTCCTCGTAAATAGCCCTAATGACTGGTGGGCAAAAGTCTAAAATGTTTTTTGTTAATTTTTGTGAAATGCTTATTGGCACTATTTGATTCCCTTGTTTCTAATCATGGTGCACTTGTCCTGACGCACTACGTGGCATAACTACTAAGTACAAATAAAGCAAGTAAATCATGCATAATAAAATCATTATCAATGCTGGGACACATTGCTTTATTAACCAGCAGCAATCAGGTCTTCCACTTCTTATTACGTGAGTGAGCCGAGGGTCTTTACGACCGTTGGCTGCACAGGAACTGCCCGAGGCCCCACTCCACGGAGCTCCAACCTCGACCCTGCAGCCGTAGACCCCCAACGCCACAACATTTTGCTACGCAGGTGTCACAACAGCTGTGGGTGTAGCCCTTCCTTCCTTCCTTCCTTCCTTCCTTCCTCTTTCCCTCTCTGTGTTCCTTCCTTCCTTCCCTCCCTCCTTCCTTCCTTCCTTCCTTCCTTCCTTCCTTCCTTCCTCCCTCCCTCCCTCCCTCCCTCCCTTCCTGCCTTCCTCCCTTCATTCCTTCCCTCCTTCTTTCCTTCCTTCCTTCCTTCCCTCTTTCCTTCCTTCTTTCCTTACTTCTTTCTTTCCTTCCTTCCTTCCTTTTTTCCAGATGTATTCATTTTTTAAACACAGAGTTACAGAGAGAGAGAGAGACAGAGAGACAGAGAGAGAGAGAGACCTATTCACTAGTTCAATCTGCAAATGGCTGCAATGGCCAGATCTGGACCAGTCTGAAGCCAGGAGCCAGAGCTTCTTACAGGTATCACGCATGGATGGAGAGGCCCAAGCACTTGGGCCACCCTCCACTGCTTTCCCAGACACATTAGTAGGACACTGGATCAGAAGTGGAGCAGCCAGGACCCACAGGTCCCTATATGGGATGCCAGCATCACAGGTGGTGGTTTTACCCATTATGCTACAGTGCCAGCCCCTCCCTCTTTTCTTAATTGGATATTCTATCTGTTGCACCTTGAGCCAACACACCAGGCTACTTCTCCAATATATAATAAAATAATTGTTCCTATGTCTCCAAAAAATGAATTATCAAGGGTAAATATGATATTCCAGCTATAATGAAAGAAGTATAAACTGAAATACCAATGCAGTAATATTTTAAATTGCATAGCATAAAAGAGGTATTTTGTCAAATTATCATTCCACATGTGTAGGAAAAGGTGAGTGGTAACATGAAAATATGGGAAATTTCCAGTGCATGGAAGAGGATATGAGATATTCATGGAGCATGAGAGTGCTGTAATTTGCTAGATACAACAGTATTTCTAGATGTATATTAAAATGATTTAGTAAATGATGAATCTAGTTAGACCAGGATAAATATCCTTGTCATATATTCTGTCAGATGCAGCCACAGGATTGGCAAACATTTTGAGTCACAAAGCTATCTTTAATCAGGAGACATAATGACAAAGAGTCGCAGTCAGTAAATATGTGGTAAAATAAGTAACTAGATTGAACTAGAAAGTCAAATTAAGAAGATGGAACTGGAGCCAGTGCCATGGCTCAATAGGCTAATCCTCCACCTGCAGCGCCACCTGCACACCAAGTTCTAGTCCCGGTTGGGGCTCTGGATTCTGCCCCAGTTGCCCCTCTTCCAGGCCAGCTCTCTGCTGTGGCTAGGGAGTGCAGTGGAGGATGGCCCAAGTCCTTGGGCTCTGCACCCACGTGGGAGACCAGGAGAAGCACCTGGCTCCTGGCTTCCGATCAGCGCAGTGCACCGGCCACAGCACAGGCTGAGGTGGCTATTAGAGGATGAATCAACGGCAAAGGAAGACATTTCTCTCTGTCTGTCTCTCTCTCACTGTCCACTCTGCCTGTCAAAAAAATAAAAAAATAGAAGATGGAACTGGATGGAATAGGGGGGATTCCCTTGCAGTGCCACCAATGAGTCACATGGGACAATAGTATGAATTAATTAGAAGGTGGCATTCCTGATAAAGCTTAGATCTGATGTGTGCCCTTGAAGATGAACATGTTTGAATTCTCAGTTTTGAAAAAGGTAAACCTTAGGGCCAGCGCTGTGACACAGTGGGTTAACACCCTGGCCTGAAGTGCCAGCATCCCATAAAGGCACCAGTTCAAGACCCAGCTGCTCCACTTCCAATCCAGCTCTCTGCTATGGCCTGGGAAAGCAGTGGAAGATGGCCCAAGTCCTTGGGCCCCTGCACCTGTGTGGGAGGTTTGGAAGAAACTCCTGGCTCCTGGCTTCATATTGGCACAGCTCCTGCCATTGTGGCCAATTGGGGAGTGAACTAGTAGATGGAAGACCTATCTTTCTCTCTCTGCCTTTCCTCTCTCTGTGTAACTCTTTCAAAATAAATAAATAAAACTTAAAAAAAGAAGAAGAAAGAGAAAGGTAGACCTGAAGTCAAATTCTTGCCATGCTATACTACTTAGCCAAGCACTTTTGTTATATTGCTAAAGCTTTGAACTACCTTCTCACTTAGAATTAGATAATTAATCTGTAGTAGCAGATTTACGTTGATTCTATTAGTGTGGGAAGGCAGTGTTGTGGCTTAGCAGGTAAAGCCACTTCCTGTGATGCTGGCATCCCATATATGCACTGGTTTATGCCCAGGCTGGGCACCAGCTGGTATCCTAGCTGCCTTATTTCAGGTCCAGGTCCCTGATATTGGCCTGGGAAAAGCAGCAAAGGATGGTCCAAGTACTTGGGCTCCTGCTACCCATGTGGAAGACCTGGATGAAACTCCTGTCTCCTGGTTTTGGGCTGAATCACCCTAGCCATTGTGATTTTATTTATTTATTTGAGAGAGAGAGAGAGAGAGACAGAGAGAGAGAGAGAGAGAAATGTTTTCCACACACTGGTTCACTCCTCAAATGGCCACAACAGCTGGAGTTGGGCCGATCTGATGTCAAGATCCAGGAGCTTCCTCTGGGTCTCCCATGTGGGTACAGGGGCCCAAGTGCCTGGGACATCTTCTACTGCTTTCCCAGCCATAGCAGAGAGCTGGATCAGAAGAGAAGTCGGGACTAGAACCTGTACCCATATGGGAGCTGGGCTGCAGGCAAGGATTAATCTGCTGTGCCAAAACACAAGCTCCAGTGTGAAAGCCTCTTGAATCTGCAAGCTCCAGCATTCTTCAGACAAGGCCATGAGGAAATTGGAAGTCCTTGCCTCCTTTTAGAGAAGAGTACATCCTCCCTTGATGACCACTTCTTTCAACTGGAGTCTCAGCCACAGATCTTTCATGGAGGGACACTCTGCACCAATGTCCTGGCTTCCCACACCTGAAATGCTCTCGTGTGCTTTTTAGCCCTCCTGATATGGACTGATTCTGAGGCCACTGAGTGTTACAACAATTGCCATTCTATGAGTCTGTTGTATGCGCTGCTTCCCATGTTGGAATATTTTCTCCTCTTTAACTCTATCTACATTGTCACTATACAAATGCTACTTTTACTACCCAGCTCATGGGTATTTGGGATTCCACACAAGTTTTCAAACTATACTCCTAGAAGTAAGTCCACAGGAATGTATAGGACTAAGCATCTAAATTGTTTGTAGGACCAGAGAAGATAAAAACAGACCTGGCTATTCATAAGCCCAATTGTCATTAAGCATGTGACTTGGATTCATATCATTAACTGTAATTTTGACACATTATAGTTTCTATTTGTACACAAAATGAGGTCCATTATTTTACCCACTACATTGAGGGGGTTCTTGGTAGGAAAATAGTGCAGTTTTATCTATGGCATGGTCTACATCCTGATACCATCCTAGGCTCTAGTCCCCGCCACCATTGCTGGAAGCCATGTGGCCAAGCTTCCACGTGGTCCAACCATCATTGTCAAGCTCCACCCCCATCCTAATGGCATTTGCTGCTCCTGCTTCCCTGCCCACCCTCTGGCAAAGTTTTAAAAGGACCTGTTCTTGAACACGTGGCCCTATTTTCTCTACCTCTCTCTCCTCTCTCTCATCTCGCTCTCTCTTGCTCACTCTCTCTTCTCTCTGCTCTCTCTCATCTCCTGTCTGTCTCTCTCTCTCTCACAATCTCTTTCTCCTTCCTCTACCCTTCCCTCTGGCCTGATGGGTTTTCCCCAAGCAGTGAAGTGTGGCCCAGCCCAACCCTGGTCATTATAGCTATTTATGGAGTAAGCCAGCAATTGGAGGATCTCTGTCTGTTTCTCTGTAACTCTGCCTTTTCTATAAATAAATAAATTTTAATAAATCAGTTTTTAGTGTAGCCTAGGTTATAATGAAATACAAATGCAATTGGATATTTTGAATATTTTTAGATAAAAAGATCTAGAAGTCAGTGGAAAGACTGGATATCATATAATGATATTCTGAAAATTTGTAATGTATTCTGTTAGTAAGAAAAATGACAATTTTGACAAGTTTTGTTTCTTTTTTTCTGTTACTCAGCTTTATCTCTTTTAAAATTAAAAGTCATGGTCTATAAGACTATCAGTTACAGATAGCTGTATTGTTAAGCAATTTGCTTTTGCAATTTTTAAGGGATGTTAAAGAAAATTAAAGTACTGGGCAGGCATTGTGGCATATCAAGTTAAGCCACAGCTTGTGACACTGTCATCCCATAACAGAGTACTGCTTCTCTACTTCTGATCCACCTCTCTGTTACTGTTCCAGGAAAAGAAGAAGAAAATATGCCAAGTGCATATTTTCTTAACATCCTTGTGGGAGACTGGGATGGAGTTCCAGGCTCCTGGCTTTGGACTGACCCAATCCCAGCCATTGTGGAGATTTGGAAAGTGAAGCAAATGTAAGATCTCTGTCTTTCTATGCATCTACCTCTCTATGTCACTTCACTAAAATAAAGCGCAGAATTTGGTGACTGTATGTATAAAGAATACTTTATTTTGGAGATATCAGCTTTCTCTGAATTCTGGTAAAGTACAAAGTAAACAGTCTTTCTCTAATCACTTTATTTGGATGAGAAAAGGTATCAGAAATTTCTTTATTCTCCATTATATCCTGAAGCATGCATCAGGAGATAAAATTCTGAAGAAACTGTTTTGCCAATACAATCCACAAGAAAAAGAACTGCTAAAGCAATGATTGCCAAGATGTGAATGTGATCCAGTTAAAACAGAAGAAAACTGAAAAAGCAAAATCATGGCAACAGTTTTCTGGGCTGCTGAAGGCATTTTTATTATTTTTCTCACAGAGGACCAGACACTTTCGAGAAACCAAATTTTAGCAGAAAATCACCCAGGGAAACTTATGAGTCCATCCTCTATGAGGTGGATGTCTTGGGTCATTCCTTGTAAACAGGAACAATTTTGTAAGAGTTGTAAAGGGAAATTATTAGGTATCTATCTCAAAATCCTCATTTATCTGTTTCTAACTTCTTTCTGTCTTCTAATCTTTTAAAAAAATTTTAAAAAGATTTTTTTATTTATTTGAAAGTCAAAGTTACACAAAGAAAGAAGGAAAGCAAAGAGAGAGAAGGGTCTTCCATCTGCTGGTTCACTCCCTAATTTGCTACAATGGCTGGAGCTGCATGGATCTGAAGCCAGGAGCCAGGAGCTTCTTCAGGGTCTCCTACATGGGTGCAGTGGCCCAAGGACTTGGGCCATCCTCCATTGTTTTCCCAGGCCATAGAGCTGGATTGAAAGTGGAGCAGCTGGACTTGAACTCGTGACCATATCAGATACCAGCACTGGAGGTGGTGGCTTTACCCACTATGCAACAGGGCTGGCTACTTTGCCTCCCAATCTTTTTTTTTTTGTCTCCTAATCTTAAAAATCTTTTAAAGACAACCATTTTTCTTTTGTTAATAATGTAAAAATATATGCATTTATATTATTACTTCAAATAATTCATAAATTTCCCTTTAATTATATTTTACTATCTCTTTTTAGCTCTATATCTTCATAGCAATCACTTGTGTATATGTTAAACATCCTAGTCTAGTTCAATTCTGTGTGAACACATGACCATCTTGGTTGACATTTTCATTGTGAAGTTATAACCAAAACTCTAGGTTGTCTTGGCAAAGTTCATGCATCCAGTGTTTCAGAGGCAAATTTGGGCAGATTGATAATTCTCCCTATCTAGATAATACATTTTTAAATTTATCTTGATTTGTATGGGACTCTAACTTTATTTTTGATATTTGAAAGTTCTGGTGGAGTTATTTCTAGATGCTAACATCTTTCTTTATTATTACTCTGCTATGTGAGTGATCTTTGATTGATTTATGTTTCCTGATAAATTTCTTTGTTTTCATATTTTAATGCAATTGGAATGAGCTATTTTTCAGCAACTGCCCTTATATCTGCTTTCCACTCTGTTATTTCTTTTTCTGTTATTCATTTTTCAAATTAATTACCATATATTTTGTAAGACAACATCTTTAATCCTTTTCATTTTCTGTTTTCAACTTACAGTTGATAAGGGTCACCTCTATATACGTTTACCATCCTAGTCTATGTAAATCCCAGTACTGCGAACTACTAGCCATCTGGATTGGGTTTATTGTTTTAAGGTAATCAATTCCCTCAAAATTCCTTAATTTATTTTCCTATTTTAATTTTATTTACCAAGTTTTTCGTGGCCATCATAAAAAGGCTGATCATTGATCCTTTTTGGGGAAGATGGCATTTTTTTTCCTATTCTAGATTTTTATGGGAATATGAACTTAGTGATGATACTGGAAAGTCTCAATAAAGTATTTCTAGATCCTGGTACCTCCTATTCATGGTTATTTTGTAAGTGATGATATATCTGTATGATTTGCATTTTCTGGATTTTTCACATAATTTCCTTTGTAATATATTTACAGTGGATTATTTTGCAGGCAATTCGTTTATAGTAGCTGTTACTCTATTACTGCAGTTCTCCTTGTCACTTCATTATTGTTCCTATAAAATCACTCATTTTGTCTCATACTGATAATATATTTTACTTGATAATATATGCATCAGGCCGGCACTGTGGCTCACTTGGCTAATCCTCCACCTGCGGCACTGGCACCCCAGGTTTTAGTCCTGGTTGGGGCACCAGATTCTGTCTCGGTTGCTCCTCTTCCAGTCCAGCTCTCTGCTGTGGCCTGGGAAGGGAGGGGAGGTTGGCCCAAATGCTTGGGCCCTGCACACACATGGGAGACCAGGAGGGAGCACCTGACTCCTGGCTTCAGATCAGCCCAGAGCACCAGCCGTAGCAGCCATTTGGGGGGTGAACCAACAGAAGGAAGACCTTTCTCTCTCTCTCTCTCTCACTAACTCCGCTTGTCAAAAAATATATATCTATATGCATCACTTTTGTACCCCCTTGCCTTTGAATGTAGAACTATCATTTATATCATTTATATCATTATATCTTTAATATCTTAGTCCAAGACAATACTACCATTGTGAAGCTGAGGTCAGCAGTCCTCTCAGAATTCTGTAAGTTGTCTCCATGAATTTCATGTACAGAGTTTCTCACAGCCATCTTACTCCAATGTAATCATCCACAAATTTCAGGAAATATATTTAATACCTTTTCTTGGTTGTTATAGGAACTAAATTTACCCTTGCTTTTCATTATTCCTCTTTTTCCACTTTTTTCTTCTACCATTGCTTTTTAAAAAGATTTATTTATTTGTTTATTTGAAAGTCAGACTTACAGTGAGAGAGGGTGAGACAGAGAAAGAGAGAGGTTTTCCATCTGCTGGTTCACTCACCAAATGGCCACAACAACCAGGTCTCGGCCAAGCCATAACCAGTCATGGGAGTTTCATCTGGGCCTCCCATGTGGGTAGAGTGTCAATAAACATATTTAAATTTCTTGTCTGAATTCAGCATTACACTGATGACACAGATCAGGAAATGAAATGAAAAGGAACTTGACATATTTTATACAGAAGAGTTCAATAACAAGCAGGATGCTGTAGAACATGTGAAGTGATCTGGGAGTTTCATGTCCTTTGAAAATTTTATACAATGTCCTTTGGGAAAACCATTTCTTGTGTGGTGAGCTCATCCCACCTTATCTCCCAATTTGGTGTGACTTTTACAGGACAGAGAAAATGTCTATCTTGGGAGTTATTGAGGAGTGCTTTTTTTAAAATCATTTTTAAAGACTTATTTACTTATTTGAAAGGCAGAGTTACAGGGAGGGAGAGGCAGAGGCAGAGGCAAAGGCAGAAAGGATCTGAACCATCCTCCCCTGCTTTCCCAGGCAGATTAGCAGGAAGTTGGATTGGAAGTGGAACAGCTGGGGACTTGAACCAACCAGTGCCCATATGGACTGCTGGCTGTAGATGGCTGCTTAACCTACTGTGCCACAGCACTAACCCCACTGTTTATCTTCCCCTGAGACTGGTCACAGACAACTCCAGCCACCTGCCCTTCTATGTGACCTTGGCACCAGAACTAATCAATGAAATTCTTTATGTCTCTTTTTATCACACTTGCTTTCTAGCTCAGGCCAATTTCCCAGCTAGGCTAAGAAAATATTCCACATTACAGGAAGGGCCTCTTGTTTTCTCTACTTAACCATTCCCATTCTGACTGCTTTCATTAATGACACTTTATATACAGAGATGATCCAACACAATCTAAAACCAAACATGAGCTGATAGAATTATGCAGGGGCTGGTATAATGGCATAGTTGGTAAAGCTGCCTGTGTTCCCATAGAGGCATGGGATTGAGACCCAGCTAATCCACTGCTGATCCAGCTCCTTGCTAATGAGTCTTGGAGAAGCAGAAGATAGCCCAAGAGATTGGGCCCCTGCACCCATGCAGGAGACCCAGAAGAAGCTCTGGGCTCCTGCATTCAGCCTGTCCCAGCTCTGGCTTTTGTGGCCATTTGGAGAGTAAATCAGCAGATGGAAGATTCTCTCTCTCTCTCTCTCTCTCTCTCTCTCTCTCTCCTCTCTCTCTCTCTCTAACTCGGCCTTGAAACAAGTAAAAAGTCTTTTTTTAAAGGAGAATTAAGCAAGATTACTGGGAACAAGATCAGCATAAACAAGTGTGTTACTATGTACCCATAAAAAATAGGGAACAATATTAAAGGACAATGTACAGACTAGGAAATGAGTACCTGTTAGAGAAATGAGAAAAAAATTGATTTATGTAATATCTTCAAATATTCTTCAAATGATGTTCAACAAATGAGGTAGCAGAAGCATAAGCCAAGAATATAAAAAGAAGACCCAGAATCTAGTAATAGTGTCAGTTGTAACTCACGTGAAGATTATTGCAAGCTAGCGGGCTTCAAGGTTTGTCTAGGATCACTCAGGCGATGGGATTGTCAGGGAGGTGACAGCGGCCCCTGCTGTTAGGATAGTGAGGCTGCGAAAGACCCGAGGTCTAGCTTCCCTCTCACTACCTCCACCCAGCACCACCTCAAGGGGCCGCCCTCATGCTAGAGGCAATTCTGATTGGATGTGGCTTCTCTGATGTCCCGCTTGCTCATGGTCCGTCTGAACAAACTGTCCAGTCAGGGAAGCACTACAGCAGGGCACAGGATCTTATTTCCTGGTTCTCCTGAGAGGGGCTCCAGGCGGCTCAGCCAGTGCTACTGTTTGTGTTTCCCACACCACAGGAGCCCTCAGGAGGACGCTAGGACCCCTGTATGTGCTGGGCTGGCTGTCAGTACTGCGGGGTGGTGTGCAGTCCCTGCCTGCAGCTTCTTTGAACCCTGGGGCATCAGCTTTCCAATCTCTGTGTAGTGAGGATGGCGGAGCTCTCATGGAGAACTTGAACTTCCTGTATGACCCAATTTCCTTGAGTGAGGCAGCAGATCTCAAGCAGTCCTCTTGGCATAGGGGTCTGGGTCAATTTTCTTGTTGTTAATTGCAGGACAGCACAGGCTCGGTGCATGAGAAAGAAGCGGTGTTATTGACCTCACAGTTTTGGAGCAAGGTCGAGGCAGCAATTGGTGATGGTCTTCTTGTTGGCAGAGGCCTGGGGTGGCATGGAGACCAGTGGACAAACAGAAGGAGTGCAGAGGAGGCCAATTCAAAGTGGTCTCTGTAGCAGCCCTGCGGGATAAGCCATTAATCCATTAACCACATGAATGGATTTATCTTGATCACTTCCTGCAGGGCCTCACCTGTTCTCACTGCTGAATTTCTAACCACTGGATTAACCATAAACCATGTTTAATAGAGAGCATGCAGGCTGGCAGGAGGTCCCTAAATTTCCAGGTCTCCTCCCACCTAGTTTTGAGATTTAGCCCTTCTGCCCCTCATGTGGAAGAAGGCACACTTTCTTAGGGCTTTCAGGGAAAGAAGGAAAGGATTTCAAGCTTTCCTTTCTACCAGGATTACCTATTATTTTCATTGCTTGCCACCTCATCAGATTTTTCTGAATCACGAACATGCATATTGCCTGAGTATTACCAAGAAAATCTTACAAGTTGTCATGTGACATGCTAGAAAGGACCCATGTGTGTTAAATGTCCTTATGTACTTCTGGTGTCATGTCAGGGATTTTGTGCTTCAAAAAATGTTCCCAAGGTCATATGTTTATATTTGTTTTTGACAGGCAGAGTTAGACAGTGAGAGAGAGACAGAGAGAAAGGTCTTCCTTCAATTGGTTCACCCCCCAAATGGCTGCTATGGCTGGTGCGCTGCACTGATCAGAAGCCAGGAGCAAGGTGCTTCCTTCTGGTCTCCCATGCGGGTGCAGGGCCCAAGCACTTGGGCCATCCTCCACTTCCTTCCTGGGCAGCAGCAGAGAGCTGGACTGGAAGAGGAGCAACCGGGAATAGAACTCAAAGGGCCCCAACTGGGACTAGAACCCAGGGTACTGGTGCCACAGGCAGAGGATCAGCCAAGTGAGTCATGGCGCCAGCCTATATACTTTTTTTAAGCAGTTCATAGTGAACAACAGTTTCATTATTTTCAGTTCAGGAGAGCCAAAGTGTTATTTGTAGTGTTTTTTTTTTGAATAAGCTAAGTAAAATCCTGTAGTACTTATAATATACAAGTGAACCATACTATTAGATATATATTAAATGTTATATTTTTATGAAGATAAATGCCTAGTAATAAAAGGAAATTTTAAGTTTATCAATTTATAGAATTTCTCTTTTGGAAGGGAACCTTCAATATCAGCCAGTTTCATTCAAATTATAATATTTTTTCACTTTTAAGCAATCTCTGGTGTTATTAAGATTTCTTCACTAAATTTACACATTAATAGAATTATCTTAAAATACATTGTTAATTACTTAAATTATAACACAACTGAAAACAAGTCTTACTACCTGCTATTGATTATAGTTATCAGAAGTAGTAAGATGCTGTCACAAATTTAAAACAAAAATTTTTTTTGTCTCTGAAGTGATTTTTCAGGAATAATGAATAATGGAAATCTATAAGAGATGTTTGGATAACATTTGCCTCATGGACAATTCTTAGAAATATAGTTATTTATCTCTAGATGTAGACTTAATTTTGAAGTTATCATTTTTATGGCAATTGTGATAATACAAATGACCACAAACCAAATAATAAAATAATTGAAATCCATATACTTTGAGAAAATGGATAGCTTCTCTGTTAATGTATCAAACAATTTTTCTATACTAATTTATTAGAAATATTTCAAAAATATTTCTTTCAATTTGGGGAGAGGTAAAGTAATGAGGAAAACCAAACTTTCTGAAAATTAAAGTATTTGCATTTAATTTGTTCATTTTCTGCCTCATCGCCAAAGTAGTTCTTTAATTGGATAGAAAAAAGTAGATTCAAAATCTACATTTGTTGACCACTAATAACAGAGGAAGGGCAGTGAAGCATCATTAGCCCAATGAAACTTACAGGATTTCAGTGCTGGGGAAATCAGGACTCTTTCTGAATTTTGTTAGGGAAATGTGTTCTCATTTTATGTGGAGCTGTTCACTTTTGTTATTTTTATTTTAATATATATTTTAAAGTTTCAGCAGAACTCAGCACTAGGAGTGTCTACCTTATTTTTTTGGGAAAAAATCTGACTAATTTTTAAGAATAGGGCATCAATATTGTTTCCTTTTCTCAGTTTTGAATATAGTGTGTCATTCTGTGAAAACCACCTTGCCAGTGTGCTTTTTGTTTAGTTTTGCTTTTTAAGTGCAAACTTGAAAGTTTTACTTATAAAAAGTGACCTTTATGTTTTTCCATATGATTGACAGAGGTTTTACCTAGTTATCTTCATTGTATGACAATAAATCTATTCAATAAAGATTAACAAATGCATTAAAAGTGCAAATAATCACTATGGTATGCTTGCTGGTTTTATTTATGATGATGTATTGATCATCTCTGCAGGTACTGTGATAAATATGTCTATTGGAAAATATAATTTCATTTTTCAAAAATGCAAGCAAGTTAAAACCCTTCTGCAATTATGAAGTCATCCTCTGATAACTTACTGATTCATTTCTTGGTGTCAAAATCAAGAAACCAATTATCTGTTTGACTTGGAGATATTAGGTCCCTGTGGTACTATGAAGAAAATTATTTAGTGCCTTTCAGCTAGTGAAATGATGATTGGTGGGTCTGTTTGTTGAACAAAAGGGGGGAGGGGAAGAGCACACATTAGCTATAAGATTGTATCTATCTCAGTGGAGGTAGTCATTTCAGTCTTTGGAATTAATTCTATAATTTAATGATAACTTTAAGTTTGTGTAAGAAGTGGTTAGTAAAAAATTTATTTACCTTATTATATAAACATAAGACTATGTTTTAAAACCTTCTTTCCCAGCCAAGATACTCATTTTAATACAAAATGGGAAAATATTCAATACAGTGTCTCCTTTGGGAGGCTTCCTACAAGTGAAAGCAGATTTGTGGGGGATGATTGGGTTTTGAGCAACTTCCTTGCTTCAAAGACAAAACCTACATTTCCTTCTTCTGTCCCTAAAGTGCCAGGGACTCAAGCTACTTTTTTTTTTTTTTTGACAGGCAGAGTGGACAGTGAGAGAGAGAGAAAGGTCTTCCTTTTGCCGTTGGTTCACCCTCCAATGGCCGCCGTGGTAGGCGCGCAGTGGCCGGCACACCGCGCTGATCCGATGGCAGGAGCCAGGGGCTTATCCTGGTCTCCCATGGGGTGCAGGACCCAAGCACTTGGGCCATCCTCCACTGCACTCCCTGGCCGCAGCAGAGAGCTGGCCTGGAAGAGGGGCAACCGGGACAGAATCCAGTGCCCCAACCGGGACTAGAACCCGTTGTGCCGGCGCCGCAAGACAGAGGATTAGCCTAGTGAGCCGCGGCACTGGCCCTCAAGCTACTTTTAAGAAGCTGTTGTACTCCACCTGCCTTAGATGAAGCAAGCAGCCCCTTTGCTACCAGAATTCCCCAGAAACAGCATGGGCATTTTCCATGGTAGAGAGCAGCCCTTGTGAATTCTGCAACTGCAGGAGCTCTGGAGCTCTACTTGCTTGCTCTGTATGATATAGAGAAATTCTCATGGCCTCATATGGCTAGTAACCAGTAGCATCTCATACACAATTCCAGAGTACCAGAACTAAGGCGGCCTCTTCTAAAACTCTTACCACATTGTGCTGGAAAGCAAGACAGTGCATCATTTTTGCATGCCTTGTGGGCACAAAGGAAAGTTCTCTCCAATATCTGAAGCTCTAGGATTTCTGCTGCTGGTGTTATAAACCTTGGAATAACACTCATCTGTGGGAGATATATATATATATATATATATATATATATATATATATATATATATACAGTCCTACCTATCTTTGTATGCTTCAGGCTGGAATTCAATCCCTGGAATAATTGGCAGTCAACCCAAGAGACCTGGATAAGGACCCCATTGCATCCTGTATCTACAGGGCTGTTAACTCTGTACTGTATTTCAGAGAGTCATGTAAATACACCTAGACCCTAGGGAATGGAGCCTATAAGCATTCCAGTGCTCCAGACCCAGACCTGCTGATACACAACCCTTAGCATAAACTGTATTCACCCTGTAGGACTCAGGGAATGTCTCCTTAACATTTCCCAGACTTGGGACTTGAACTCATGATGCTAAATTTCTGGGTATTAGTCAGGCTAACATATCAGAACATGGGGAATGTCTTATCCACATAGTATAGTAAAAAGGCCATAATTTTCACTGCCACAAGCACCAGAAATATTCATATTTGCCTGGTAGAAAAGGGTAGCATGACCAGAAATGTGGATACAGACATCACAAACCCCAGTATGACTGACAACTCTAGAGACTAAGAACCTATGGAAGCTCATGCCACTTCAAAGTCATATTTTAACATCCGCAAAAGGCTGAAGAACAGAAACCTGTTGCACATGTAGACAATGCTGACGCTGATTACTAATGGAGAAATCAAGTCTCAAAAACTTCCAAAGTTTGAAATCATACCATGTACCTACCTTCTCAGACTGAAATCAATCAAACTAGACATAAATAATAATAAAGGGCATTGGAAAGTTCACAGGTACATGAAAATTAAACAACATGATGACCAATGTATCATGTTAAAAAATTAAAAAGGGTCAGAAAATTTCTTAAAACAAATGAATATGAAAACACAACATATCAAAGCATAGAACACAGCAAAAGCAGTATTAAGAGGGAATTTTATAATAACAAGTGCTTACATTTAAATTTGAAAGATCTTAAATAAATGGTCCAATGCTACATCTCAAAAACCCAGAAAAAGTGGCCAGCGCTGTGATGCAGTGGTTTAACACCCTGGCCTGAAGTGCTGGGCACCGGTTCAAGACCTGGCTCCTCCAGTTTCTATCTAGCTCTTCTTCTTCTTCTTCTTCTTCTTCTTCTTCTTCTTCTTCTTCTTCTTCTTCTTCTTCTTCTTCTTCTTCTTCTGACAGGCAGAGTTAGAGAGTGAGAGAGAGAGAAACAGAGACAGTTATAGACAGTGAGAGAGAGACAGAAAGGTCTTCCTTCCATTGGTTCACTCCCCTAATGGCTGCCACAGCCAGTGCTGTGCCAATCCAAAGCCAGGAGCCAGGTGCTTCCTCCTGGTCTCCCATGTGGGTGCAGGGACCTAAGCACTTGGGTCATCCTCCATTACCCTCCCGGGCCACAGCAGAGAGCTGACCTGGAAGAGGAGCAACCGGGACTAGTACCCAGTGCCCCAACCAGGTCTAGAACCTGGGGTGCCAGCGCCACAGGTGGAGGATTAGCCAAGTAAGACATGGTGCCGGCCTCTATCCAGCCCTTTGCTATGGCCTGGGAAAGCAGTAGAAGATGGCCCAAGTCCTTGGGAACCTGCACCTGTGTGGGAGACCTGGAAGAAGCTCCTGGCTTCAGATCGGCACAGTGCTGATCATTACGGCCAATTGGGGAGGGAACCAGTGGATGGAAGACCTCTCTCTCTGCCTCTTCTCTCTCTGTGTAACTCTGACTTTCAAAAAAAATAAATCTTTTAAAAAACACAGAAAAAGAAAAACAAGCCATAGGCAAAAATTAGCAGGGCACAAGAAAAAAACAAATATAAGAACAGTCATAAATGAAATTGAAACTAAAAGAATATTAGAGATATAAAACAAATAGCTGGTTCTTTAAGAAGATAAACAAAATAGAAAAGCCTTTATCCAGAGTAACAAAAGAAAGAAGAAAAAAACCTCAATAAATAAAGTTTGAGAAGAAAAGTAGACATAACAATTGATACTACAGAATATGATGGGTCATAAAAAGCTGCTATGAACAACTGTGTGTTAACAAATTGAAAAGCCTCAAGTAAATTCCTGAATATGTGCAACATATTAAGATTAAACAAGGAAGATATAGAAAATATAAATAGGCCATAGGAAGAAATACTACTGAAGTAGTAATTAATAAAAGTTTCCCATCAAGGAAAGTGATAAATTCTATAAAACATTTAAAAAGGGATAACTCAAATGCTCTTCAAATTATTGCAAAATATTTAGAGTATACAAAACTGTAAGGGGCCAGCACTGTGGCAGAAGCAGGTAAAGACCTGGCCTGAGTGCCCTCATCCCACGTGGGTGCCAATTTGAAAATTTGAAGCCTGGCAGCTCTACTTCAGATCCAGCTCTCTGCTAATGGCCTTGGAATGCAGTAGAAGATGGCCCAAGTCCTTGGACCCCTGCACCCCTGAGGAAAACCCAGAAGAAGCTCCTGGCTCCTGTCTTAGAATTGGTTCAGCCCTGGCCATTGCAGCCATTTGGGAAGTAAACCAATGGATGAAAGACTCTTTCTCTCTTGCTCACTCTTGCTTTTGCTATTTCTCTTACCCCTCCCCCTGCCTTTGTGTAACTGCCTTTCAAGTAAATAAATTTTTTTTAAAAAGAAAAGAAAACTATAAAAAACTTTTCAGAAAGCTGGCATTACCAATACCAAAACCAAAGACACAACACAAAAAATAAAACTACAGACGAGGATTCTTGATGAACATAAATGTGGAAGTTTTCAACAAAACACCAGTAAACCAAATCCAAAGCTACACCAATGATTATACATAATAGTAAGTTTGACTTCATCTAAAGATGCAAGGGTGATTCAACATTTGGAAATCAAAAACCTTATAAATCACATCAACAGAATGAGGGAAAAATCATGTGAGCATTTTAACAGACACAGAAAGCAGTTGATAAAATCGAATATCTCTAATAAAAAAAATCCTCTACAAATTAGGTTAAAAGGAACACATCTCAAAATTATAAAGCCTTTATAAGACAGACCAACACTGCTGGCGCCATGGCTCACTAGGCTAATCCTCCGCCTTGCGGCGCTGGCACACCGGGTTCTAGTCCTGGTCGGGGCACCGATCCTGTCCCGGTTGCCCCTCTTCCAGGCCAGCTCTCTGCTGCGGCCAGGGAGGAGTGCAGTGGAGGATGGCCCAAGTCCTTGGGCCCTGCACCCCATGGGAGACCAGGAGAAGCACCTGGCTCCTGCCATCGGATGGGCGCGCTGCGCCGGCCGCAGCGCGCCTACCGCGGCAGCCATTGGAGGGTGAACCAATGGCAAAAGGAAGACCTTTCTCTCTGTCTCTCTCTCACTGTCCACTCTGCCTGTCAAAAATAAAAAAAAAAACCAACAGACAGACCAATAGCTACTTTTATACTGAAAAGTATAAAGCAGAAATCACTTCTTTTCAAATATGGAATAAGAGAAAAATGTCCCTTTTTCACCAGTCTGATTCAGTATATTGTTGGAAGTACTAGCGAGAACATTTTGGGAGGGAAAATAAACAAGGTAATTAAAATTGGAAAGTAGTAATTCAAAATAGCCATATTTGGGACCAGCTCTGTGGCATCATGGGTAAAGCCACCACTTGCAGCGTGAGCATCCCATAGGGTCACCAGTTGGATTCTTGGATGCTCCACTCATGATCCACCTCTCTACTTATGCACCTGGGAAAGCAGCAGAGGATGGACCAAGTGCTTGGGCCCCTGAACCCGTGTGGGAGACTTGGATAAATCTCTAGCTCCTGGCTTCAGACTGACCCAGGCCTGGTTGTTGCAGCCATTTGGGGAGTGAAAAAATAGATGGAATATTTCTCTTTCTATGCCTTGCCTTCTCTGTAATTGTCTTTCAAATAAATAAATAAACTTTTAAAATCAACATTTGCAAATTTCATGATGTACCTGGATAAAAACCAACCACTACACCAAAAAGCTGTTAGAATTTATAAATCAATGTTTTCTCAAACTTCATTTAAAATCTTTGTCAAACAAACTGATAGGAATTTGGTTACTACTGTAGATTTTTTAAATAAAACTTGAAGATATTACATAGATTAGTCCTTCCTTGTTTAGTTTCTCGTATGGGTATTCATTTTCTAGTCTGTGTCCTTTAAAATTGTTTCCTATTTGTGTCTTTGTACATAGCAGTTCTGTTGATTAGATAGATAGGTCTCATTTAAAATATTTTTTAATTTTTTTCTTTATTAATTTGAAAGGCAGAGTTACAGAGAGAGAAAGAGGAGAGAGAGGGGGGGAGAGAGAGAGTGAGAGAGGATCTTCCATCTACTGCTTCACTCCCCAAATGGCTACAACAACTAAACTAGGCCAGGCCAGAGCCAGCCAGAAACCAGGATATTCTTCTGGTCTCCCACATGGGTTCAGGGGTCCAAGAACATGGGGCATCTTCCACAGCTTTCCTAGGCTATTAGCAAGGAGCTAGATCAGAAATGGAGGTACCAGGATTCAAACTGGTACCCATTTGGAATGCTGGCTTTGCAGGCAGTAGCTTTACATGCTATGCCACAATGCCAAGCCCTATATTGATCTTGTACCTAGCAATCTGTGTCATTTCATTTTTCATTAAAGGTTGAGGCATCATAGTACCTGATTCAAAGCATATTACAAAGTTTCAGTAATAACATAAAATTGTCAAATAGATCAATGGAAGAAAATAAAATGTCCAGAAATTACTTCATGTGCATTCAGGCACTGATTTTTGACCAAAGTTCCATAGAACGTACTTTAAAAAACTGGTAGTCTTTTCAATAAATAGTTCTTCAAAACTAAAGTGTGTGTGTGTGTGTGTGTGTGGTATTAACCTCTCATTATATATAAAATCAACTCAAGGTGGATCAAAAACCTAAATTTAAGATTTTAATCTCTGGCTCTGAACTTTCTGAAAGAAAATACAGGGGGAAACTCTTCAAGATATTTGTGTAACATGATGACTTCTTGGATAAGACCCCCAAAACACTGACAAATGAAGAACTAGACAAATGAATTTATATCAAACTCAGAAGCTTCTGCACAGCAAAAGAAGCAATCAGGGAGTTCAGAGAAGTCTGAAAAAATGGGAGAAAATATTTGCAAGCTCCAACAAAGGATCAATATGAAAGTATATCCATAACTCAAAAATCAATCCAGTTTAAAAATGAGCAAAGAGGGGCTGGCACTGTGGCACAGCAGGTTAACACCCTGGCCTGAAGTGCAGGCATCCTATATGGATGCCAGTTCAAGACCCAGCTGCTCCATTTCCAATACAGCTCTCTGCTATTGGCTGGGAAAGCATGGAAGATGACCCAAGTCCTTGGGCCCCTGCACACGTGTGAGAGACCTAGAGGAAGCTCCTGGCTCCTGGCTTCGGATTGGCACATCTTCAGCCATTGTGGCCAATTGGGGAGTGAACCATTGGATGGAGGACCTCTCTCTCTCTCTGACTCCCTGTCTCTCCTCTCTCTGTGTAACTCAGACTTTCAAATAAATAAATCTTTAAAAAATGAGCAAAGGACCTGAATAGACTGTTCTCAAAAGTATAAATGCAAATGATCAACACACACACACACACACTCTCTCTCTCTCTCTCTCTCTCTCTCTCTCTCTCTCTCACACACACACACACACACACACACACACATATATATATATATATGCTCAATAATGTTAGCTATCAGGGAAGTGCAACTTAATATCACTTCACCCTTATCACAATGAATATTATCCAAAAAGGAGAGAGTATTAATATGCTGGTGAGGATATAGAAAAAGTAGAATTTTATACACTGTTATCAGGAGTGTACATTATATGGTCACCGTTGAAAACAATATTGAGATGTCCTAGAAATCTAGAAAAAGAATTTCCATATGATCCAATGGTCCCAACACTGAGTATTATCCAAAATATTTAAACTCATTGTATCAAAGAGATTCTGCTCCACAATGTTTATAGCAGAACTGTTCATAATAACCAAAATATGGAATCAACAAAATATGCTTAATAAGATGAATGGGTAAAGACAATGGGATATATATTCACAATGAACTATTATTCAACAGTATAATTAAAAATTTAAAAAGCAGTCTTTAAAGTATTTGTAAGAAACAAAACTATAATTATTTAGAAGGTTTGAACAATTATGACTTTATTAAAAATTTGTTTGAGAAGATGAGAGAAAGCGCTTTCAATCCAATTACATGAGCCATCACCACTGCATCCTAAGGTCTGCATTACAAGGAAGCTGGAGTTAAAATTTGGAGCACAGAGGACTGGAATTTTCATGCATCAGGTTAAGTTACTGTCTGTAATGCCCATATATCATATCTGAATGCTGGTTGAAACCCAGGCTGTTCTTCTTCCAATCAATATCCCTGCTGATGCATCTGGGAAAGCAGTAGAAGATGTTCTTGGTACTTGGGCTCCTGCCACCATTTTATTGGAGACCTAGATAGGGTTCTGGGCTCCTGGTTTCAGCTTGGAGCAAGCATCATCCATTGGAATCATTTGGGGGAGTGTTAAGAAATAAATTTCTATTGTTTTAAGTCTCCCAGTTTGTGACATTTGGTTATAGCAATCCACATGGAACAAAGCAATTATAACAAATCAAAAATGCAGCAGCCTTTCTTAATTTACTGCATGAGGTCAACAGAGCCTTGATAGCAAACCATGATGAGCAATTATTATCCATTTTCTGTTGTATAAATACATTTTTATTTTTATTTTTTATTTGAGAGTTAGTTGTAGCCAGAGGAAGAGACAGAAAGGTCTTTTATCTGCTGGTTCACTCCCCTAATGGCCACAATGGCTGGAGTTGAACTGACTGGCACCAGAGGCAGAGGCTTAGCCTACTACACCACAGTGCTGGCTCCAATATAGATTTTTAAAATTCAAAATTTTAGGAAACTAAATTCAATGATACAAAGGTTAATTTTTTAAGATTTACTTATTTTTTGATAGAGAAAAAGAGAGAGAAATCTTTCATCCACAGGTTCTTTCCCCAGAAGGCCACAGCAGCCGTGGTGGGCCAAACTGAAGCCTGGAGCCAGAAGCTTCATCTGGGTCTCTCATTTGGGTGGCAGGGTCCAAAGCACTTGGGCCATCTTTCAGTGTTTTCCCCAAGCCATTAGGAGGGAGTTTGTTTGGAAGTAGAGCAGCTGGGGCATGAACTGCTGCACATATTTGATGCCAACATTGCAGGCACTGGCTTTGCCAACTGTGCCACAATGCCAGTACCACAAGGTTAATTTGTGAAAATTAACTTGGATGTATTAGAACATAGGTTTAAATTTTAACCAATGCAATATTTTAAGGATTGTATTTAACCAATATAATTCATGATATTAAAAAGAGGACAAAAATCATAAAGTCATTTCCATAAATTAAAATCATGATAAATTCAATACATAGTTATGGTTGAAAAAAGATCTTTAGTAATGGCAAAATGAAGGAGTCTAAGATCTTTGAAGAAAACATAACCAACCACTTTATATTAAATATTTTGAAAAGTCTTGTACAGCCAGCAATAAAACATGATCACTCATTATCATAACTTCTATATCACAATATAGAGCCTTAAACTGGAAAATTATATGATTAGAAAGTAAAAACAGCCGGTGCCGTGGCTCAATAGGCTAATCCTCCACCTAGCGGCACCGGCACACTGGGTTCTAGTCCCAGTTGGGGCGCCGGATTCTGTCCCAGTTGCCCCTCTTCCAGGCCAGCTCTCTGCTGTGGCCAGGGAGTGCAGTGGAGGATGGCCCAAGTCCTTGGGCACTGCACCCCATGGGAGACCAGGAGAAGCACCTGGCTCCTGCCATCGGATCAGCGCGGTGCGCCGGCCGTAGCTCGCAGCCACGGCAGCCATTGGAGGGTGAACCAATGGCAAAAGGAAGACCTTTCTCTCTGTCTCTCTCTCTCACTGTCCACTCTGCCTGTCAAAAATAAATTAAAAAAAACTGACTAAAAAAAAGAAAGTAAAAACAAATATAGAAAACCTAAAATCATTTGGATATGTCATGAAAGTATATGCAGCAAATTGAAAATAATAAACTAAAATATTTTAAATAAGTTTAGCAGGACATTGGGTGCAAATTAATGTAAAATCAGTTTTGTCTCTGTATGTTTTCATTACAAATTATATAATTAAATTGTCAAAATAATGGAGTAGAGATTTAATGGTGTGGTTAAAACACCCTTACACTATATCCAAGTGCCTGGGTTCAGGTTCCTGCTGATGTGTACCATTGGAGGCACTGGTGATATCTCAAGTATGTGGGTCCCTGTCATCCATGTGAGAGACCCAAAATGAGTTACAATCGTCTAAATTTGGCATTTTGGAGTAAGTTTGGGAGTGAATCAACAGATAGAACATCTCTGTCTCTGTCTTTCAGATATTTAAAATAATAAATATTTTAAAATTATTTTTAAGTTAGCACTATATGTAAGACAGCTAATTTCACAATACTTCTACGATGCACTCATATGAACACATATAATAATTGAGAGAAACTAATGAATAAAATAAGTAGAAGAATATGCCTTGTCAATAGATCACATCTCAATATTATCAATGTCAACAAAATCCATTTATAGGCTCAATAAATATCCAAGGAAAACATTGTAGATAAACCCCAGATTTTCTAAAGATTGGATGTGATACCAATTAAAAATCAGATAAGCAATTTTTGGTAAAAGAAAATGATGTTGTTTCTACAGTTTACACAGAAATACAAAGGTCTAAAATAGCTATGATAATCAGGAAGCAGAAAAAGAAAACTGAAGATCTTACACACTTGCATGTGATTTCAAAGTTAAAGCTACTGTAGTTAACACAGAATGCTCTTGATAGTAAAATAGACATGTGGACAAAAGAAATAAATAGTTCAGAAGTAGAGCAAATGTTGAGGGCCAGCACCATGGCTCATGTGGTTAATCCTCTGCCTGCAGCACCAGCATCCCATATGGGTGCTGGATTCTAGTCCTGTTTGCTCCTCTTCCAGTCCAGCTCTCTGCTGTGGCCCAAGAGGGCAGTGGAGGATGGCCCAAGTGCTTGGGCCCCTGCACCTGCATGGGAGACCAAGAAGAAGCACCTGGCTTCTGGCTTTGGATTGGCGCATCACTGGCCATAGCGGCCATTTGGGGAGCAAACCAACAGAAGGAAGACCTTTCTCTCTGTCTCTCTCTCTCACTGTCTATAACTCTACCTGTCAAATAAAAAAAAAGAAGTAGAATAAATGTATAGAGCCACTTCCTTTATAACACAGATGGCACTGCAGAGTATATAGTGAAATAAGGGTGCTCTTTTTATTAAACAGTGGTGTGTATATTGAAAATTCAACTGGATTTGTACATGGAAAAAATCAATATTGACTCCTATACCATATTCAAAAAGCAGTTTCAATGGATTTATTATCTAACTGCGTAAGTAAAAACAAGCAAGCCTCTGTAACTACTGCAACCAGTATCCAAATGTGTCTGTCTAAATTTAAGCTTAAATTAATTAAAATTATTTGTACTTAAAATAAAATCCCTCCATTTCACTTAACCATATTTCAGGTGTTAAGTCTTAGTTAAGAAAATTTCCAATGTCAGAAAATTCTACTGCTCAGCAATGTTCAGATAACTTAGTACGTCTTACACAGAGGGCTACAACTTTTCATAGGCTTATACAGAATACTAAGTTAAAAAAAGCATTGATAAGCTGCATTTCATTCAATTAGGAGTTTTTGTTATTTCAAAGACACTATTAAGCAAGGAACATTTAAACTATGTAGTATTCTCTTTATATTTTTAAGTGGAAAAAATTAAAGTGATATAAACATTTTAACAGTTGCTTATGCAAACTTCTGTATTATTATCGCTTCTCGGCCTTTTGGCTAAGATCAAGTGCAAACTTCTGTATTATTACATTGAATTAAAAGTAAAGCAAAAATTAGACAGCAAGTACATACCACTAACCTGATGAAAATATTAGAAGTATTATAGGGATGAAGCAACTGGAACAATGCAGTGCTGCTGATAGGAGAGTAAATTGGTGAAACTGACTTGGGAAACTGTAGACAGTATCTGTTAAAGCTGAACAATATACCTTGTGCTTAAGCAATTCCTAAAATGCCAATATATGTGCACCAATTTAAAAAAATAAGAAAGTGTTCATAGCTGGTACATTGTAACTCACCTTAAGTAGGTTTATTGCAAGTCCATTGCAAGCTCTATATCACAAGATCCATGCAGGACCATGAAACTGTTGAGTCCCCTACAATCAGAAGAATCAGGCTTTTGAGGAGCCAGCTTCAGACCTGAGGCCTGGTGGCTCACTCCTCCAACCTGGCATAACTCCAAGTGACTGCCTCCCCCACTTTGCTAGGGTGGTTGCTGATTGGCTATAGCATTTGTGATGTCATACATGGCATTGGGTTTTCAAACTGTCCAATCAGGTGTGAAGTGGTGGGGGCACATTATGTAACCATGGGAAATCTTCATGTAACAGTCATCTCCAGGCTCAGTTGTGCAGAGCAGTTTGGGGTGGCTCAGTGACCCTCTCTCTTTGAAGAGGAAGCCATGGAATGGTGAGTATGGGAGAATGAGTGTCCAGAGAGTGGGGAAGGTGGAACCAGTAGAACTTGTCAAGTTCCTTCTGCAGCTTTTTTTAAAGTTCTTATGATAAAAACTAATTCTGCCAAATATATTTTGTGCTTTTCTTGAGGTAATCATGTGTTTTGTTCTTTATTATGCTAATCTTTATATTAACTGATTTACATGTGGTGAATTATCCTTGCATTTCTGGAAATCTGGCTTGAGCATCTTTTTTTTAATGTGCTGTTGAATATGGTTTGTTCAGACTCTGTCCAAAATGTTTCATCTGTGCCAGTCGGGGATGCTGACCTGTAGCTTTCTTCTCTTATGAATGCCAGCCAACACAGCAAGTGTGGGCTTAACTTGCTACACAACAACATCAGCCCTGCAGCTTGGCTTTTGAATTAGAATAGATGGTCTTATAAAACAAGCTTAGAAATATTTTCTCTTATTCTCTCAGAAGAATTATAGAATTGTTACAAGTTCTTATTTATGTATTTTATAGAATCTAGTAGGTAAATGTATAAGTTTTAGATTTACTTTAACTAGATGCATTTTAGTATTTGTTTAATTGCCTTGCTAGTTAGTGTTCCTTTCATATTTTCTACTTCTTCCTAACTCAATTTTGTTAAGTTGCATATTCCTAGGGATTCATCCATTTCCTCTGGGTTATAAATTTGTCAGTGCATGTTCATTCATGGAATTCTCTTGTGATCTTTTGTATTCCTGTGGCATCAGGGGATTTTCAATTTATGTTTAATTTTGAATTTCAAAAATGTAAATTCTAGATATAGTACATTTCCTTTCTAATTATCCTGGAAATTGGCATGAAATTCATTTATGCTCATTTGTAAATTTTTAAATTTTTCATTATTATATAACTGAAATGGACTATTTATCTCTAAAAATCCATTATATATACATAATATAGTCCTATATATAATGTGTGTGTATGTGACTAGTCACAAGGAATTTCATATCCCCTAAGACAACATTTTCTCCTCTGTAAATTACCAGAATATATATTAGTGATAAAAAATTCTAAGTATTTTTTTTAACTAAGTGAATACATCAAGGGTGAGCATTTGACCTGTAGTTAAAATGTTCCTGTTCAAATTTAAAAACCTGAGTTGAATTTCTGACTGTGTTTTGTGACTCCAACTACCTATCAATAAAGACCTGGGATAAACTAGTTATGGCTCAAGTAACTGAGTTCCTGCCATCATGTGGGAAACCTAGACTGAGCTCCATTATTTTTGTTGATTCTTGTTCTGCTCCAAAATTTTGCAGGCATCAGGCATTTGGGGGAGTTTATTAGTGGGTGAGTGCTCTCTCTCTACCCCTTCCCCTTTTCTGTGTGTGTATGTGTGAGTGTGTGGGTGTCTACATCTCTGTCACTCAGTTTCAGGTTTTTTTTTAGGAAATGTAAAGAGATAATACCTCAAAATACAGCATTTTTTTTTAAATAGGCAGAGTTAGACAGTGAGAGAGACAGAGAAAAAGGTCTTTCTTCCATTGGTTCTCCCCCAAAATGTCTGCTATGGCTGGCATGCTACTTTGATCCGAAACCAGGAGCCAGGTGCTTCCTCCTAGTCTCCCATGCAGGTGCAGAGCCCAAGTACTTGGGCCATCCTTCACTGCCTTCCTGGGCCACAGCAGAGAGCTGGACTGGAAGAGGAGAAACTGGGACAGAACTGGCACCCCAACTGGGACTAGAACCCGGAGTATTGGTGCCACAGACACAGCATTAGCCTAATGAGCCATGGCACCAGCCAGTACAGCATTCTTGATCCCACCCAACTATTGATTGGGGATAAATGATTTCATTTATCTTATTGCAAATATTTTTTTAATCCTTTTACTTTATTTTTCATACACTTAATCCAATTAGACTAATCTTTCATATAAAAAATGCAGCCTGGATTTTCAATATTCTGAAATAATAACTTATCTGGGATGAAATAAAATAAATATATATGAATATTTTTATATAAACATATGTTCTTTTTCCCATTCACTAATTCATGTAGTGTACAAATATATATTGAAAACCCACACTGTGTAAGACATTATACTTGGCTTTGCAAATAATACAAATAGGATTCCTGTTCTTATTTAGATTAGAGTCTAGAGGAGAGGAAATTAAAATCAAATTAAAACTCTGGATTTATATGGGTTTGCTAAGATAACAGGTTAATGATCACATGAGAAAATTCAATTCATATTGGGTCTAGGGAATTTTCCTGAAGATAACATGAGTAGACTAAGACATAAAGGATGAAAACATAGGAATTAAGAAAAGAATGAAGAGTATTCCAACCAGTCTATAGCACATGCTGAAGCTCAGCTGAAATTTGCTTGTAGCCAAGATGAAGTAATGGTTGTTCTTTACATCCCTACATGAAACAATCAAAAACATAAGAGAAAACCTGCATTTATCATTAATTTTCATAATAAAGGACCTGAGGCAAAGAACACAATATCTGAAAGATAAAAAAGAAATAAAGTAGACCTCTCAAATTCTGCAGCTCCTAGCAGAGAAATTCCAGGCCCTGTCACAGGGAGAGGGAACTGAGGTAGAGTGTACAGACTCCTTGCATTGATGTAATGACGCTGCATGTTCTGGGACATCATGTCAGTATGGTATCGTAGGGAATTCTGGAGAAGAAAAGAGAGTAATGAGAAAGAACCCTGGAGTCATTTAGAGAGCCTTGTTTGGATATTTGGTGAAGTCATAAGCAGTGCATACCATGCTGATCCGAAGCCAGGAGCCAGGTGCTTCTCCTGGTCTCCCATGTGGGTGCAGGGCCCAAGATCCTGGGCCATCTTCCACTGCACTCCCGGGCTGCAGCAGAGAGCTGGCCTGGAAGAGGGGCAACTGGGATAGAATCTGGCACCCCGACTGGGAGTAGAACTGAGTGTGCTGGTGCCTCAGGTGGAGGATTAGCCTATTCAGCCGCAGTGCTGGCCAGACATAATGAGAATCTTTACCCTTTATCCATCTGAGGATTCTGGGAAAAGCCCACCAGAAAAAAAATAAAGACTGTAGGTATGACATCTATAAAGATTAGAGGAAATTTTGACTTGTGCCCATGGTGCTCAGATCAAACATCCATTCTCAGCAGTCAGACTAAGGAAATACCAAGACATGGGACAATGATTAAAGTAATGAGAATATTTTTTGCCATAAGAGTAGGAATTTATCCATAGGCTGAGCGTGGTTCTTATCCACACAACAAATCATGAGAGCAAGACTGAAAAAGATCAAGCTGTTTTTAAGGTGCTTACCTGTATCAAAAAATAAATGTCAAAAATGGTAAGTAGAAGCATGAAAGATAGTTTTTTAAAACTAACAACACTTGTAAAGATGTAAATTACAATGTCATAGATTGTCACTGTACTGGATGGGAATTAATGTAAATTATATATCACAAAAAAGATGTATAACATTGAGACTGTGATGATCTTTGATAGAACTTCAAGTGAGTAAAGGATTGCCTCCCAAATGGAGACATAGGAAAGATCTAAAGGAAAAATGGCAATTTTTTCCTAGACTTAAAGTATATTTTATTGTATTACATATAATGTAGGATAGTTACTTCCAGATGGACACTGATGAATTAAAGTCATATATCATCATTGGTAAAGCAGCTAAATCATAGCAAAACAAAGAGTTGTAGTTAATAATTCCTCCTGAAATAGGTATACAATCAAATCATAAAATAATTTATTAACCTAAAACAAAGCAGAATGGAGTAATAACCTATGAAATAAACCAGTTTGACCACAGATAAGCTGAACTACATTGATACATATGTACCACACTAACACTTGAAACAGAAAACTGAGGAATACGAGTCTTACCAAGGTTAATTTCATAGCCAAAACTCCCATAAGCAATTAAAAATGTCATCTTATAATTATAAGCAATTCCATTAACTAAGAAAACACAAATTATGGATATTTATACAATATTAATAAGGTCAAATGTATGTTGTAAAATAAGATAGCTTCAAAAAAGAAACAAATTAGAAATATCATCTGATATTCCAATATTTTTCACTCAGCAAATAACAGAATAATTAAGGAGAAAATCAGTAAGAATATCCAATCCAAAACACTACTCTCACATAACCATAGAACACTTACCAAAGTAGATGTCATAGAGCATAAACCAGACATTAATAAAGGATAAAGGCATGCGGATCCGGCTGAAAAGCCCATAAGAACATTTCAGGCATGAAAATCCAAGACACTCTGGAAAAAAAATGACCTAAATGAAAAATCTCCGTGAGTGAGATCCCAGTGGAAAGAACAGGTCATCAAAGAAGGAGGTACCTTTCTCTGAAGGGAAGACAGAACTTCCACTTTGACTATGACCTTGTCAAAATATGATCAGAGTTAGTGAACTCAAAAGGCTTCCATAGCCTTGGCAACTGATGATAAGAGCCTAGGGGGATTACTGATGCCATAAACAAGAGTTTCAATTTGTTAAGTCAACAACAGGAGTCACTGTGCACTTACTCTTCATGTAGGATCTCTGTCCTAATGTGCTGTACATTGTGATTTAATGCTATAACTACTACTCAAACAGTATTTTTCACTCTGTGTTTCTGTGTGGGTGTAAACTGTTGAAATCTTTACTTAATATATGCTAAACTGATCTTCTGTATATAAAGAGAATTGAAAATGAATCTTGATGTGAATGGAAAGGGAGAGGGAGCGGGAAAGGGGAGGGTTGCGGGTGGGAGGGAAGTTATGAGGGGGAAGCCATTGTAGTCCATAAACTGTACTTTGGAAATTTATATTCATTAAATAAAAGTTAAAAAAGGATAAAATCAAATGATGTAAATTATGCTCTATGAACACAAACCAATCAAATCAGAAAGAAGTATCACAACAAGTGTCTGGAAAATATTCAAATACTCAGAAAGTAAGTAGCGTACATTGCAATAAACCTGAGTCCAAGAGCAAATAGAGAGAAAGTTTTTTTTATTAAACTTTTATTTAATGAATATAAATTTCCAAAGTACAGCTTATGGATTACAATGGCTTCCCCCCTCCCATAACTTCCCTCCGACCCGCAACCCTCCCCTTTCCCGCTCCCTCTCCCCTTCCATTCACGTCAAGATTCATTTTCAATTCTCTTTATATACAGAAGATCAGTTTAGTACATATTAAGTAAAGATTTCAACAGTTTGCCCCCATATAGCAACACAAAGTGAAAAAATACTGTTGGAGTTCTAGTTATAGCATTAAATAACAGTGTACAGCACATTAAAGACAGAGATCCTACATGATATTTTTTTTTTATTTTTGACAGGCAGAGTGGACAGTGAGAGAGAGACAGAGAGAAAGGTCTTCCTTTTGCCATTGGTTCACCCTCCAATGGCCGCCGCGGTAGCAAGCTGCGGCCGGCACACCGCGCTGATCTGATGGCAGGAGCCAGGTGCTTCTGGTCTCCCATGGGGTGCAGGGCCCAAGCACTTGGGCCATCCTCCACTGCACTCCTCCCTGGCCACAGCAGAGAGCTGACCTGGAAGAGGGGCAACCGGGACAGGATCGGTGCCCCGACCGGGACTAGAACCCAGTGTGCTGGCGCCGCAAGGCGGAGGATTAGCCTAGTGAGCCGCGGTGCCGGCCACTACGTGATATTTTTTTTAAATTAATTAATTTTCTATGCCATTTCCAATTTAACACCGGGTTTTTTTTTTCCATTTCCAATTATCTTTATATACAAAGATAGATTCTGTATATAATTAGTAAAGATTTCATCAGTTTGCACCCACACAGAAACACAAAGTGTAAAAATACTGTTTCAGTACTAGTTATAGCATCACTTCACATTAGACAACACATTAAGGACAGATCCCACATGAGATGTAAGTACACAGCGACTCCTGTTGCTGACTTAACAATTTGACACTCTTGTTTATGGCGTCAGTAATCTCCCTAGGCTCTATTCATGAGTTGCCAAGGCTATGGAACCCTTTAGGGTTCGCCGACTTTGATCTTATTCCGATAGGGTCATAGTCAAAGTGGAAGTCCTGTTGAAGTGAAGTGGACACTATAAGAAACAATGACCTGATCAGCTCTTGTCCTGACTCTTGATGTACAATGTAATACTTTATCCTTTTTAGTATTTTTGTTGTTGTTTTTGTTCTACTACTAGTGGTTGAACTCTGTAATTAACACACAATTATTCTTAGGTGTTTAAATTGTAACTGAAAAGTGATCCCTGTTAAATATAAGAGTGGGAAAAAGAGAGGGAGGAGATGTACAATTTGGGACATGCTCAATCGGACTTGCCCCAAATGGTGGAGTTAGAAATGTGCCAGGGGATTCCAATACAATCCCATCAAGGTGGCATGTACCAATGCCATCTCACTAGTCCACGTGATCAATTTCAGTTCACAATTGATGACTCTGATAGGTCTAAGAGTCAAAGGGATCACACAAACAAGACGAGTGTCTGCTAATACTAACTGATAGAATCAAAAAGGGAGAGAACGATCCAACATGGGAAGTGGGATACACAGCAGATTCATAGAATGGCAGATGTCCTAAACAACACTCTCTGGCCTCAGAATCAGCCCTTAAGGCATTTGGATATGGCTGAAGAGCCCATGAGAGTATTTTAGGCATGGAAAGCCAAGACACCATGGAAAAGAAAAAAAAGAAGACCTAAATGAAAGATCTCTGTGAGTGAGATCCCAGTGGAAAGAACAGGGCCATCAAAGATGGAGGTACCTTTCTCCGAAGGGAGTAGAGAGAAAGTATTTAACTGAAGGTGAATACAACATAAGAAAACTTGTTTAATGTAGCTATCAGGGCACATAATTGAAACATTTTAGTGATAAATGTCTGTAGAGGGGGATTCAGAAGCTTTTTATAAAAAAATATCACAATGAAAAAATTTTGAAACCAGTGATATTAGTTTCAAATCAGTGAACTTGATTTCCAACTAAAGACGCTAGAAAAACAGGAGCTAATTAACTCCACAACAGCACGTAGAGAGTGAAAATAAGTATCTGCCATGATCTGAACATACCATTTAAATGCTGAAACATAATCACCAGGATGGTGTTATTGCCTGGTAAGGCCATAAGCTGCTCAGGTGGGATCAGCAGCCTTATAAAACAGACACAATGAGAATCTTTTTTTTTTTTTTTTTGACAGGTAGAGTGGACAGTGAGAGAGAGAGAGAGACAGAGAGAAAGGTCTTCCTTTTGCCATTGGTTCACCCTCCAAAGGCCACCAGAGCCAGTGCACCACGCTGATCCGAAGCCAGAAGCCAGGTGCTTCTCCTGGTCTCCCATGTGGGCACAAGGCCCAAGTACTTGGGTCATCCTCCACTGCACTCCTGGGCCACAGCAGAGAGCTGGACTGGAAGAGGGGCAACCGGGACAGAATCCAGCGCCCTGACCAGGACTGGAATCCAGTGTGCCGGTGCCGCAGGCAGAGGATTAGCCTATTCAGTCACTGTGCTGGCCAGACACAATGAGAATTTTTACCCTTTATCCACCTGAGGATTCTGGGAAAAGCCATATAGCAACCAGGAAGCAGGCACTCGAGAGACCCCAACCCTGCCAGGATCTGTGGTGATCTCTTTAGTTTATAAGCTGCAAAGGCTATGATAACTCCCTAAGCTTTCCCAATTAACTACTAAAACCAAGATAAAATATGTAAAATGTAGCCCCAGGAGCTGCAGCACCTCTGGCCTTAGCCACTTCAATCCTGACACAGCTCCCATGATTTGTTCCAGTAGCAGGGTCGCCAGTACCACCACGGAGAACAAGGTCAGCCCTGCGGGAACAGAGGTGGAGCCCTGGGCTGGAGTGCTGCTGGGCACAGGGACCCGTGGCTGTGTGGGCCAGGTGGCTCCTGGAAGGAGCGAGTGTGCCCTTGGTGGACTTCTTGTTGCTACCAGAGGGTTGCCCGCTGGTGATCTCTTCCTGAACCTTGCTGGCTGTGAGGCCTCAACTCCATGCATAACTTGGCTCAGACACCACTAAGTGTGCCCCACAGCACTGCACAGTGCAGGACATGGCCTCTGGTAGCTAGGATGGCCTCAGGGTGAAGAAGTCATACCACTGATCCTGAGCCAAGCAACCTAAATGTGCTTGTCTCTCTCAACGCCTGCACACCAGCCTGTTTTCATGACCAACTTCATTGTGACAGAAGAAAAACATCAATAAAACTGGGAAAAAGGCCAACACCATGGCTCACTAGGCTAATCCTCCACCTGCGGCGCCAATACTCCGGGTTCTAGTCCTTGTAGGGGTTTCAGTTCTGTCCTGGTTGCTTCTCTTCCAGTCCAGCTCTCTGCTGTGGCCCGAGAAGGCAGTGGAGGATGGCCTAAGCGTTTGGGCCCTGCACCTACTTGGGAGACCAGGAAGAAGCACCTGGTTCCTGGCTTTGGATCAGTGCAGCATGCCAGCCGTGGTGGCCATGTGGAGGGTGAACCAACAGAAGGAAGACCATTCTCTGTCTCTCTCTCACTGTCTAACTCTGCCTGTCAAAAAAAAAAAAAAAAAAAAACAAACCTGGGGGAAAAATGGGAAAACCCAATGTAACAAAACCATGTGAGGAAAAAGTGAAGTTGATAAAATCTGTCCAGTCAGGTTGATCAAGAAAAAATGAAAATGTACAAATTATGTGATATAGTACATATTCTTGAGATATTAATGATAGAGATTTTCTTGAAGAAACATGCCAACTTAAAATAGACAAGTTCCTTGAAAGACAAACTCAGTCAAGAAGGAATTCATCACCTGTATTAACCTGTATCTATAAAGTAAAATAAAGTCAGAGTCAAAAATCTTCCTAGAAAGCAATGCCAGGCCCAGATATCTACAATGATGCATTCTTCCAAATATTTTATAAATAGATAGTATAATTCTACACACTTTTCAAAAGATGAGGAGGCATATGTCTGTACTAATTCTATAATGAAAATGTTATCCTGTAAAAACAAACACAATGATTAAGAAATCAATTTCCTCATGAGCAAACTGTTTGCAGAAAGTTTAAATTTGGGTAACATTAAACAGCATATGTTTACAATACCAAGAGACAAAAAGCCACAAAAGCCACTTTATTTTAAAGTATCATATGACAGTCTGCAGGGTTGCCACAAGCCATGTACAGCCACTGAACATTGTCACAGTTTTGACTCTTATCCAATACCTGCCTTTCCCTCTTTCCCCTGAAAACAACTAATTTAATTTTGGGTTTTTTATTAAACTGAGTTGAACTGAGATTGACGTGTTCTCACTGAATTTTAGCTCTCTTGACTTCCTGCACTTAAAATACAAAAGAGAATCTGTTGTCTCCACTGAGAGATGTTTGAGGCACACAGATGGATAACGTGGGGAAATGACATCTAAGCTTTGTCTGGTCACCATGTGATGTGCTCAGATGCTTGAAACTGAATACTTCTCCCTCAGTTCTAGTCCTGAATGTCTACTCTGCTCCGTGTTAGCGATATGAAATGGTGTTTGATACATTATTGAGAGATTTAATTATTTGTAATAAAAGATTTGCTACAGGCTGACAACTGCTCAAAAAAGTTCTCTTTAAAATACAATTTAAAGAGTGAAAATCAAAGCAAAAAAATACTTGAAAATATACCTGATAAAATAATGGTACCCAGAATATATGAAGAACTCCTCTAGTGCAACACAAAAGATTCCTACAACACAACCCCTAGTTCTAAAATAGTAAAGCATTTTAGAAATAGCTCACCACAGAAGATGGAAGAGAGGAATGTTGAGGTACAATTGGTTGAACCACCCCCTACAATACTGGCATTTCATATGGACACCAATTTGAGTCCTGGCTGCTCTTCTTTCAAGCCAGTTCTTTTAATGCACCTGGGAAAGCAGCAGTGGATTCCCCATGTGTGTTGGCCCCTGGCACATATGTGGGAGAACTGCATGGAGTTGCTGTCTCCGGACTTTGGCCTGGCCCAGCCCAGGCCTTGGGGCCATTTAGGGAGTAGACCAGTGCATGGGAGACTCTTTCTCTCCCTCTCTCTTTAAAATAAAACAAGGTTTTAGAAGATAGAGAAAAGAAAGGATGATGTGAAAAAACAGAGGTTGATGGAGATTCTATTTAATGGTTCACACCCTAAATGCCCTCAAAATTTGGGTCTGGGCCAGGCCTAAGTCAGGAGTCTGGAAATTCATCAAGGTCTCCTAACATGGGTGGCAGGTTCCTAAGTATTTGAGATGTTTTCTGTGTACTTCTTAGGCACATGGTCATGAATCTGGATCAGAATATTCTGATGTAGGATGTCAGTGTCAAAAGTACTGGCTTGACATACTGCATTTCAACAGCAGCCCCCAAATCTGGAATTCTTAGAGGAAGGCCACTCAAAATCCTCCACGGCTGTTTCAGATGACGGGGACATGTCATCATTGCCATCTCTAGGAATTATGTGCTTTTCTCCTGTAAAATAAATAAGCCTGTTTCAAAAATGTTATTAAGTATTTACTATATGTTTAAGTTTACAGAAGTAGAAATTATCTATTTTCATGTGAGTAAAACCAGAAGTTCTTCCAAAAGAACTGATTTCTTTTCAAAATGATACTATTACACAGCTAAAGTTTTTAAATCATTTTCTCTAAGTAAATATCTTTACACAAATGAGATTATCTATTATTGCACTTTACAATAGTTGGTATATTTTTTAAATTTAATAAAGCAGCATTGGTCCTTTAATCATATATTTTTTCAATAAAATACCTTTCATTATTTTTTAAAAAATATTTATTTCCATTAGCTGCTTTATTTGAAATGCAATAAAATATTTTTTCAGATGAACATTAAATATGCAAAATGCAAAGAATATTTAAAACTATTATCTTTTTTGTTTGTTTACTTTTTTTTTTAAACTTTTATTTAATGAATATAAATTTCCAAAGTACAGCTTATGGGTTACAATGGCTTCCCCCCTCCCATAACTTCCCTCCCACTCGCAACCCTCCCCTTTCCCGCTCCCTCTCCCCTTCCATTCACATAAAGATTCATTTTCAATTCTCTTTATATACAGAAGATCAGTTTAGTACATATTAGGTAAAGATTTCAACAGTTTGCCCATATAGCAACATAAAGTGAAAAAACAACCATTGGAGTACTAATTATAGCATTAAATAACAATGTACAGCACATTAAAGACAGAGATCCTACCTAATAGTTTTTTTAAAAATTTCATTAATTTTCTATGCCATTTCCAATTTAACACCAGGTTGTTTTTTTTCATTTCCAATTCTCTTTATATACAGAAGATCGATTCAGTATATAATTAGTGAAGACCTCATCAGTTTGTACCCACACAGAAACACAAAGTATAAAAATACTGTTTCAGTACTAGTTATAGCATCACTTCACATTAGACAACACGTTAAGGACAGATCCCACATGGGGTGTAAGTACACAGTGACTCCTGTTGCTGACTTAACAATTTGACACTCCTGTTCATGGCGTCAGTAATCTCCCTAGGCTCTAGTCATGAGTTGCCAGGGCTATGGAAGCCTTTAGAGTTCGCTGACTTTGATCTTATTCCGATAGGGTCATAGTCAAAGTGGAAGTTCTCTCCTCCCTTCAGAGAAAGGTACCTCCTTCTTTGATGGCCCCATTCTTTCCACTGGGATCTCACTCACAGAGATCATTCATTTAGGTCTTTTTTTTTTCCATGATATCTTGGCTTTCCATGACTACTATACTCTCATGGGCTCTTTAGCCAGATCCGAATACCTTGAGGGCTGATTCTGAGGCCAGAGTGTTGTTTAGGACGTCTGCCATTGTATGAGTCTGCTGTGTATCCCACTTCCCATGTTGGATCTTTCTCTCCCTTTTTGATTCTATCAGTTAGTATTAGCAGACACTCGTCTTGTTTGTGTGATCCCTTTTACTCTTAGACCTATCAGAGCCATCAACTGTGAGCTGAAATTGATCACGTGGACTAGTGAGATGGCATTGGTACATGCCACCTTGATGGGATTGTGTTGGAATCCCCTGGCACATTTCTAACTCCACCATTTGTGGCAAGTCCAATTGAGCATGTTCCAAATTGTACATCTCCTCCCTCTCTTTTTCCACTCTTAAATTTAACAGGGATCACTTTTCAGTTAAAACTATTACCTTTTTATTTAATACCTGTACCTTTAAAATTCATTGCTCCTATTCATAAAGTATATAGGTTATTTAATGTACAGTAATATTCTACAAGTGGGATTAACTTAAAGAGCAACATGTAGGAACAAGGAGAATACATTATTACTAATAAATAATTAACTTTATATCAAACTTTCTAGCAAAGCAAAAGATAAAATATAATGTTACTTTCATTATATATAGGAATAAATAAACCAGGTTTGATTTCATTGCTATTTTAAAGATTCTGTGTCACTAAAATCTATCTTGGAAGGTGTCAGTATGAAAAAAACCCTTTGTATTGATGATAATAGATTTTCCAGAACATAATACACAATCACAAAGTGTTGTATTAAGCATTGCTCATATGTTAAACCATTTTTAATCCTCATAGTTCTGTGAAGTAGGTAACATATTAGGCATCTTGTAAAGGAAGTAACTAGGTAAAAGAAGGCCAAGTGATTTGCCTAAACTCATACAGCCCACCTGCAGCAGGCCACAAATTCAAATCCAGGAATTCTGGCCAGAAGACGGGTTTTCACGCATACTGTGAATGTAGATTGTACTTTGAAGAGTTTTAAGTAGTAAAGAATATATAGGGAACAGGTATGAGAAAGAGTAATATTATTAACATGTTGGACGTGTTAGGATTTAAGTACACAATAGATAATCAAAGAGAAATCTCAAGTAGGCAGTGTGCTATACTAATCTGAAATGAAGGGATGGTTCCTGGGCTGGAGATAGAAATTTGGAAATCATTAGTACATACAAGGTAGTAAAAGTCATTGGAAAGAATATCAAGGATTGAGCTCTAGAACAACTTATGTTTAAAAAGAGGGAGATGAGAAAAAAAACAAAAGAAACAGACTATTATGGATACACTAGAAGGGCAATAGAAATCTAAATAAATGGGTGATAGTTTTAATACTTATTTTAGAATATTTATGAATTATAGTGGCCAGCACTTGTCATTTTTGATTTTTGGATGATAGCCATTCTAACTGGTGTGAAGTGTTACTTCACTGTGATTTTTATTTGCATTTCCCTGATGACTAGTGATCTTGAATTTTTTATATCTGTCTGTTGGCCATTTTTATTCATCCTTTGAAAAATGCTTATTCGTGCCATTTGTCCATTTTTTAACTAGATTGTGTGTTTTGTTGTTAAATGTCTTGAACTTCTTATATATTCTGGATATTAATCCTTTATTGGATGCATATTTTGCAAATATTTTCTCCCATTCTGTTGATTATGTCTTCACTTTGTTAATCATTTCAATTTTTGTGTGCAGCAACTCCTTGCTTGAGGTAATCACATCATCTATTTGTGTTTGTTTTATTACCCGTGTTTCTGGGATCTTACCCAAGAATTATTTGATGAGGCCAATATCTTGTAGCCTTTCTTCTGTACTTTTCTCCAGTAATTCGATGCTTTTGGGTATTAGGTTTAGATCCTTGATCCATTGTGAGTTGGATTAAACTGGTTTCAGACTTCAGCATATGGAAATCCAACTTTCCAAATACCATTGTAGAAGATACTGAATTCATTTTTAAAATATTATTATTATTTTTTTTACAGGCAGAGTGGATAGTGAGAGAGAGAGACAGAGAGAAAGGTCTTCCTTTTGGCCGTTGGTTCACCCTCCAATGGCCGCTGTGGCCAGCGCATCGTGCTGATCCGAAGCCAGGAGCCAGGTGCTTCTCCTGGTCTCCCAAGCAGGTGCAGGGCCCAAGGACGTGGGCCATCCTCCACTGCCTTCCCAGGCCATAGCAGAGAGCTGGCCTGGAAGAGGGGCAACTGGGACAGGATCGGTGCCCTGACCGGGACTAGAACCCGGTGTGCCAGCGCCGCAAGGCGGAGGATTAGCCTGTTAAGCCACTGCACCGGCCAAAATATTATTTAATATGCAGTGATACAAAGAGAAAGAGAGGAGAGAGAGAGAAAGGGAAAGAGAGAGAAGCGGCTTGGCTGCAATGTCTGGGGCTGGAACAGAGTAGAGCCAGGATCCTGGAAGTTTTTCTGGATCTCCCACATAGGTGCAAGGGCCCAAGGTGCAGTAGCACAAAGGTGGATTGGAAGTGGCACAGCTGGGCCTTGATCCAGTACCTATATGGGATGTAGAAACTGCAATTGGAGGCTTAAACTTCTATGCCACTGTTCCAGACCTAAAGAGACTGAATTCTACCAAACTTCAAAAGAAGAATTGACTCACAACCTTTATATTATTCAAAACAATTGAAAGGAATAGAATCCATCAAAACCCATTCTTTGAGACCAGCATTACCTTAATTACAAAAGCAGAGATGCAATAAAAAAAAAACTATACACCAATATCCTTAACAGATATAGATGCAAAAATTCTCAATAAAATAGTATCAAATAGAATCCAGTGGGGCTGGCACTGTGGTTCAGTGTGTTAAAGCCCTGGCCTAAAGCATTGACATCAGATATTGGCACCGGTTCTAGTCCCGGCTGCTCCTCTTCCATTCCAGCTCTCTTCTATGGCCTGGGAAAACAGTGGAAGATTGCCCAAATCCTTGGGCCTCTGCACCCATGTGAGAGACCCAGAAGAAACTCCTGGCTCCTGGCTTTGGATTGGCACAGCTCTGGCTGTTGCAGCCAAATGTGGAGTGAACCAGTGTTTTTGCATTTTTAGAAATATAAAAAGTAGGCTGGCGTCATGGCTCAATAGGCTAATCCTCTGCCTGTGGTGCCGGCACACGGGTTCTAGTCCCAGTCGGGGTGCTAGATTCTGTCCAGGTTGCTCCTCTTCCAGTCCAGGTCTCTGCTGTGGCCCAGGAGTGCAGTAGAGAATGGCCCAAGTTCTTGGACCCTGCACCCACATGGAAGACCAGGAGAAGCACCTGGCTCCTGGCTTCAGGTCAGCATAGTGTGCCGGCTGCAGCACGCCAGCTGAAGCAGGCATTGGAGGGTGAACCAACAGAAAAGGAAGACCTTTCTCTCTGTTTCTCTCTCACTGTCCACTCTGCCTGTCAAAAAAAAAAGAAGAAAGAAATATAAAAAGTAGCATTGGGGCAGGTGCTATGGCTCACTTGTTGGTCCTCTGCCTGTGGCGCCAGCATCCCAAATGGGTGCCAGGTTCTAGTCTGGGCTGCTTCTCTTCCAGTCCAGCTCCAGTAGTCCGGGAGGCAGTGGAGGATGGGCCAAGTGCTGGGGCCCCTGTACCCACATGGGAGACAAGGAAGAAGCACCTGGCTCCTGGCTCCATAGCTTTCACTTGGGGAGTGAACCAATGGAAGGAAGACATTTCTCTCTCTCTTACTGTCTATAACTCTACCTGTCAAATAAAAAAAAGTAGCATCAATTGGATTATAATACAAATATCTGACAGGAAATAATTAATTAATTAAGGTCAATTTTATATGATACATTCTAAATTCCTATTGCTTTTCACACCAAGAATTTTAATAATGCTATAGTTTTTCTATGAGTAAATAAACAAGGTTATTAGTTTTCTCCAGCATACCCTTTCAGTTGAAAGGGGAAAAAATAATGATTATCAATGCTGACTATATCAAGGGATATACTTTTCCATGCAGTTTTACAATATATATTGTAAACCTTTAAAAGCTACTGATGCTTTTGAACCCAAAGTTCTATTTTTAAGGTTTACTTATTTATTTGAAAATCAGAGTTACATAGAGAGAGGAGAGGCAGAGAGAGAGGTCTTCCACCTGATGGTTCACTAACCAATTGGCTGCAATGGTCAGAGCTGTGTTGATCTGAAGGCAGGAGCCAGGAGCTTCTTTCAGGTCTCTCATGTGGATGCAAGGTTCCAAGGACTTGGGCCATCTTCTACTGCTTTCCCATGCCATAGCAGAGAGCTGGATCAGAAGCAGAACAGCCTGGTCTCGAACCAGTGCCCATATGGGATAGTGATATTTCAGGCCAGGTCGTTAACCCACTGCACTGCAGCATCAGCCCCAAATTGAATTTTTAATAATTAACCTAAGGAAACATTAAGAGGTAAAATTTTTTTATGTGTAAATGTCTTCATTGTTTTAAAACCTGGAAACATAAATTGTTGAATATTATGAGACTTGTTAAATATTTTATGATATGTTACAACATATTAAAATACTATTCTCAGGGTCAGACATTTGGCCTAGCAGTTTAGATGCCTATCTGGGTGCTTATATCCAATGTCAGTGTGGCTGGCTTTGAGTTTCAGTTTAACTGACATTTCAGGCTTCCTACTAGTGCATATCCTGGGAGGTAGCAGATGATAATTCAAGTAGCTGAGTTATTGCCATTCACATGGGAGACATAGGCTGAGCTCCTGGCTCTGGCTTTGGCCCCAGGTCAACCCCAAAATTTGCAAGCATTTGGGGAACAACCAGCCAATGAGAGTTCTATCTATCTTTCTGTCATCCATCCTACCGTCTCTCTGCCTGTTGAATATATAATATGAAATAAAAATACTGCTCTCATCAAATATTCACTACATGAATAAATTTTATATAAAACTTAAAATATCAAGTCTATTATATATTATATTCACACTGAAATGTATATGTGTGTAAAGGCATAAAGGCTTATCTCAAATCAGATAGTTTCTTTTTTAAATTTTTCTGTACTTTCCAATTTTTTGTGCTTGGTAATATTTTATTTATATTGGTGTGTACATGCAGTTATAAGTTTAGATAAAGAATTGTCAAAAGTTATCCATGATCACTTTATAACTACATAATTTTCTGCAAATACTCAAGAAGGATATCCTTATGCTTTGGTAGAGTTATAACCTTAAGTATCCATGTGGCTATGTTTTAGAAGAGATTACTTTGAGTTATATGTGTGAATATTAAGTTTCCCAGCTTTCATAATTATTATTATATGGTTGTTACTTGAAAAAAGGCATTTTTTCTTAGAAACTATACACAGAACTATTTGATAGTAAAAGGGTAGAGAGTCTTCAACTTCTCTTCAATGGTTTAGGAAAAAGACATGCACACATGAGAGAATGATGCTGCCAAAGCTGCAAAATGGAAACAACTGACACACTTAGATAATCATGTGTATAGATTCCTAGGTCTATTCTTAAATTTTAAAAGAAAACTTCAAGTTATATAGTTTCCAAAAGAAAACCCCAACTCAAGATAATAATTCTATAATTAAATTAGTTTTGGTATCTGGCATTTCACTTGTTTACCATATAATTAAACATTGGTGATAATAATGTAGAGTGAGGGAGGGAGAAAGGGTGAGACAGATGGATAAATGAGGACTCAAAAAATTATAGAGATTTCAGAAATCTCTATATTTTTAATATATATTAAATATATTTATATTTACAACCTATTACTTCAATATAAAATAATAAGTAAATTGATACGGTTTGAGTAACACATATTGCCAAAGATGAACTATCACAGTATCTGGGACTGGCACTGTGGCACAACAGATTAAGCCAACACCTGCAATGTAGGTATCGTGTATGGGTGCTTTTCTGTGGTGCGGTTGCTCCACTTCAATCCAGCTCCCTGCTAATATACCTGGAAAAGAAACCAAAGATGACATAAGTACTTGGGCCTTTGCATACCGTGTGAGACATGGATGGAGTTTGTGGCCCAGCCAATTGACTATTGCGCCCATATGGGGAGTGAAGCAGTGGATGGAATATTTGTCTCTTCTCTAACTTTGACTTTCAAATGAATATATATCATTAAAAATAATCTGTTTAAAACAAGGCTACATTAAATGAATCAAAAAGCTATTTGGTGACCAGAAGACTTATACTTTCTAAATATCCACGTCATTCATATTATATAGCCCCTATGGCACTAAGTAGCTCAACTGGCCAATCTTGACTTCCAGTAGAAACATCAAAAGATCATATGTCTATCTCTACAAGACTGTTGAGAAATTACTTTCATGCTTTCCATAATCTCTCATTTTAGCCTGCACAAATGAAACCAATATATTCTGCCTAGGTGAAATTATAAAATAGAAGCATCGTTGGTCTTGAAGTAACATACTATAGTAAGATGCACTACACTGGACATGAAAAGCAAATAAACTCTGTGTGTGTAAATTTGGCTACAACTATGAGTTTTTGGTCATTTTAAATAAAATAGGTTTAATTTATAATGGATGTTAAAATAATTTTTTGTTTTAAGGACATAATTTGTGTGTTTAGTGTTTGCAAATTCTAATGATTTATGTTTCCTCTTAGGAACAGGACCACAGAAGTGTTAATAGGAAGCATTTATGCGCAATATGAATTATTTCCTTATTTCTTTAATATTAGCTGATTTGCAAAATCAAATGTGCAATGTAATCTCATTTAGAGCAGAAATGTTTATATTCTTTATTGCTAAGCACTCCCTCACTTCATAGTAAAGCTTGAGAGTAATATATTCTAGTGAATGAATAAACATATAAATCAATAAATAATATCATGCAATTCTGAAAAGTGGGAGAAGCCTTGATTGGATAATAGAAACTTTGATGGTAATTACTAAGGTTTCATCTGAATGAACTAAATTACAAAATTGTGAACCGTATTTTTCTTTTTTTTAACTTTTATTTAATAAATAAAAATTTCCTGACCGGCACCACAGCTCAATAGGCTAATCCTCTGCCTGCGGCACCGGCACACCGGATTCTAGTCCTTGTCGGGGTACCGGATTCTGTCCCAGTTGCCCCTCGTCCAGTCCAGCTCTCTGCTGTTGCCCGAGAAAGCAGTGGAGGGTGGCCCAAGTGCTTGGACCCTGCACCCGCATGGAAGACCAGGAAAAGCACCTGGCTCCTGGCTTCAGATCAGCGTGGTGTGCCAGCCGCAGCACACCGGCCGTGGTGGCCATTGGAAGGTGAACCAACAGTAAAGGAAGACCTTTCTCTGTCTCTCTCTCTCTCACTGTCCACTCTGCCTGTCAAAAAAAATATAAATTTCCAAAGTATAGATTATGGATTATAATTATTTTCCCCCCATAACTTCCCTCCCACCAGCAACCCTCCCATCTTCCACTCCCTCTCCGATTTCATTCACATCAAGATTCATTTTCAATAACCTTTGTATACAGAAGATCAATTTAGAATATATTAAGTAAAGCTTTCAACAGTTTGCACCCACACCAAAAAACAAAGTGTAAAATACTGTTTGAGTACTAGTTATAGCATGAATTCACATTGTACAACACATTAAGGACAGAGATCCTACATGAGGAGTGTGAACAGTATTTTTCTAAGATAAGGGATAAGCAACAATATATGATGCTTTTTAAAATATTTTATTTATTTATTTATTTACTTACTTACTTACTTGAAAGAGTTAAAGACACAGGGACAGAGATATTCAATCTGCTGGTTCAGTACTCAAATAGCTGCAAGGGACATCTCCGAGACAGCCTGAAGCCAGAAACCTTGAAATCCATCTGGATTTCCCACATAGGTGGCAGGGGCCAAGTATTCACGCCCTCTTGTACTTCTTTCCCAGATGCATTAGCAGGGAGCTGAAGGAGAAGTAGAGTAGCAAACTGACATAACCAACTGTGTCATAATGCCAGCCCATATCATGTATTTTTAATTGTTGATTTTATATAAAAAATCAAATGTCAAATTACTAAACACTTTGAATTTGCATGACTACATCTACATATTGATTTAAGTACATGAAATTTAAATACTTCTGTCATGAGCATGCAACTTCTTACTAATTTGTGAACTTAGATGTTTGTCATGGGAAAAATGGCTAATGTGTTCCCCTCTATATTTGTTGAATTATTTCATTATTATGAAATATATTAGCATTTTTATTTTTCTTCCAAAACCATGGACTTATTCAGCATTTGAAGAAATCATAGGCCAAAACTCATTTTCTCCTTAGATAAGTCAGCAGGATTTCAGAATGATTAAATGTTGTTACTGCAAGAAGACAAGAATCATAATTTCAATCAGTTTATTTGTTCTCATGATACTTTATGAAGTAATTTCATTTGAAAGTTACATAGAAACACATACTAAAATTCATCCTTTCTTTTTTGTTATGAATAAAAAGAGGTCAATAAAGGCAAGATTTCCTATAATATGGAGAGCTGATTACATTGCTACATCCATCACAGTTCTGAGACCATTATTTTATCTTTATAAAAATTCTAGGGGAGTAAGTATCACAATACCTGCACATTAAAGAGAAGGGAGAAGGGTTAGTACAGAAATGGTCTCAGAATTCAGAAACTTTGTTATAATAACCCTTATGATTCAGTCCTGGACTCAACATATACCTGTTTACAAACCCAAGAAGTTCAGTTATCTGCAGTTTAAATGATTGCCTATGTAGAATACTGTCAAAATCAGATAACATATGTTGAAGGATTTCTAATAAAGGAAACTTTTTTGGAGAATAAGAACAGGATAATTTCCAATAAAGGACCTTTTGCTGAGGAATAAACCAAGAATAGGATTGCAATCTGGGTACATAGGCACCAACCAGGGTGTATGACCTGTGCTATGCCTGCATTACAAGGGAAAGGTTGAAAGTTTTCTAAAGTCAAAGAAATCTGCATTTTTAAAGAAAGTTCATTGATGCTTTAGGTATTTGTGGAAGCTGGCAAGCTCTTGTTGAGGAGCCATAAGGGTAACTATCAAAACCTATCTTACACTCAGTTCATAATTCCATTGTCAGTTTCTATGTAAAAATACAGCCTGTTTCTTTGAATTTTTTTCTGTGACATAATTCCTGGAACAGGTATTTTTGACCTGAAACCTTCCCTTTCTCTTCCATGACCCTTGCCTCCATTGTATTGGTATATGATTGTGATGATTCCATTTTATGTAAGAAATTTTTACAAATGCTAGTTATAGCACATCTTGTGCAGAGAAGATTAAGTGGGATACATTGTCTTATCAACAGTGAAATGCTTTTCAAATATTAGACATAATGTTGGTGTCATACATAGAAGAGAAACTTTTAAAAGAAACATCATGGGTCACATGACAATAGAAAAGCATCTATTTGCAAAATGACTAGTCAGAGGAAATCTTACCATACTCAACAGAAGGACAGATGGCATCTAATAGTATTCTCTTTGGGACATTTCAATAAGCAGGAAAAGATGCCACACCATTTATTACTATTATGATTTTATTAACATTCACACATTACCCTCAGATGTGAAACTTGGAAACATTTTGCTTGCTCACAATGTAAAAATTTTTGTTTTTCAATAAGCCCAAGAAGTCTGTTTATAAACCCACTTGTTTATTTTGAAATGTAAAATTTTAAGTAAACCAATTGCCAGATCATAAATCAGTTGATCAGATCTCCTTATTAATGGCAATTAAACTTAGTAATTTACTTTACACATAAAAGGTAGGGATGATGGCCAAACAAGGAATGTAGAACTTATTATTTAATTGAAATTCAGTCTAGTGGTTCACCTGTTTTACCTGGAATAACAATAACCTAAGGTTTATTGACTAAACCTGTCTTCAGGGGCTGACATTTTGGCACGGTTAAGCTGCCACTTGAGATGCCAATATATCTCTTATCAGAATCCCAGATCAGGTCCTGGATATTTGGCTTCCAATCCAGTTCTTGGATAATGCTCCTAAAGAGGCAGCAGATAATGGCTGAAGTACTTGGATACCTGCCACCCATGCGAGAAATCAAGATGGAGTTGTTGGGTCTTGGTTTTGGTTTGGCCCAAACTGGGCTGTTGGGGCTATTTGAGAAGTGAGTCAATGGATGGATGATCTCTCTCTCTCCCCACCCCCCAGGCTCTTTCAAATAAATAAAATTTTTTGAAATTGTCTTCACCTGAACAGTACTAAGATGATTTTTGTGATTGATTGATATGACTTTTGCTTCCATGGGAGTCCAGGATAATCAAACTCTTTGTAACTGATTTAGTTTTCTTCAGATTTTTGGACATAAAAAATCTTCATTTTGATCTAAAAATATCAACTCGACCACATAGCTCTTTTTATCTTACATTTTGAACTTTGGGAAAAGATTTGATGAACTTTACATACATGAAAGAGCCTTCTAAAAGAAAGGATGGGAATTTTAAACCACCTTTCAATATTCAACTTTTAATAACCATGGTGTCTGCAGTGATAAACCAACACCAGCATTTAGATTTGATTTGGCTTTCACTTGTGGCTGCTGCTTAATACAGAAGTGCAGTGTAACAGTTAAGAATATACATTCAGATTGAAATCAGACACTGACTTAACCATGCCCTACTTAGGTTATAGAAACGAGTAAATTATCCAATGAGATTCTAGCTTGCCAATCTTCAAAAAATGTATGTAGTTGGCAGATTCTGAGAGTGTTCAAAATGATCCCTATGTCCATTATGCATGTCCTGTTACAATGCTTGACCTTCTCACTTACTTCTACCCAACAGAATATAACAAACACAATGAGATGTTACTTCTATTATTAGGTCCTAAAAGATGATTTTTTTATTGCTTACACACTCCCTGTTGCACTCTTACTTGCCTGCTGTGAAGAAGCACACTATAATTTTTAATCTCCATGTAGCAAGGAACCAAGGCCAATCTCTATCCTAAAGGCCCTGAGGAAGTGAGGCCTTGATACAACAATGTATGAGGAATTGAATTTAGCACATGATTGCTTAAGTGAGCTTGGATGCTGATTCTACCCTAATTGAAGCTTCAATAGAATCTAGTAGAACCAAAGAGAGCTCTTGTTCAAACACCACATGAAGAACTGTAAATGGAACTGGAATCTGATCATATCTTTGAACCTTGAGTTGACCAAAGTCCTGGCTAATACCTTGATTGCTATATACTTGAAACTCAGAGAACCCAACTTGGTCTTCCTAAGAGTTCTGACTCATGGAAGCTATAAGATAGCATATGTGTTTTGTTTTAGGCCCCTAGGTTTTGGGTTAAATTGTTAGACTGCAAGAGATAACTGATGTAACTCATAATGTTGGTTTCCATTTTAAATGGTTGTTGTAGGTATTAAATGATATAATATGAAGGTGTTGGCTCATTATTTTTCCTTTTTTCAAAAATATTTGTTTATTTTAAAGATTAGGGGAGAGAGAGAGAGAGCAAGCAAGTGAGCAGAGAGAATGAATCAGTCCACCATTCACTGATTCACTCCCCAATTGCCTACAGTAGCCTTAGCTGAGCCAGGCTGATGGAAGGAACCAACAGGTCTTCCAGGAAGGTAACAGGCACCGAACTACTTCAGCTAACACATGCTACCTCCTAGAGTGTGCATTAGCAGGAAGCTGGAATCAGAATATTTGGTAGTGAAATCCAGACACTCTGATATGGGATGTGGGCATCCCAAACAGCATCTATGCAGTTGTGTCAAATGGCTATCACTTTCTCCTTATTTTAATTAGTAGCACTTGAAAAAATGGATATGGATGATATTTCTCAGATCTACATCTATATTTTAGTTTTAGTTCATTTTATAAGGTATACTAAAGACTTTTAGACCATTATTTTTTATTATTGTATATATTTCTTCTATATATATATGTAGACATATATATATATATATATATATATATATATATATATATATATACACAGAGAGAGAGAGAGAGTGAGCGAGCGAGCTTAGTTGATCTAGTCATTAAAACAAATACCTAGAAGTTATATGCCGGGCTGGCGCCGTGGCTCAATAGGCTAATCCTCCACCTTGCGGCGCCAGCACACCAGGTTCTAGTCCTGGTCGGGGTGCCAGATTCTGTCCCGGTTGCCCCTCTTCCAGGCCAGCTCTCTGCTGTGGCCCAAGAAGGCAGTGGAGGATGGCCCAAGTGCTTGGACCCTGCACCCGCATGGGAGGCCAGGAGAAGCACCTGGCTCCTGGCTTTGGAGCAGCATGGTGTGCCGGCCACAGCACACTGGCCACAGGGCCCATTGGAGGGTGAAATAATGGTAAAGGAAGACCTTTCTCTCTGTATCTCTCTCTCTCACTATCCACTCTGCTGCCAAAAAAAAAAAAAAAAGAAGTTATATGTCAATTGAAAGAAAGCCTCTTTCCATCATTGCAGATAATTTTTGCTGAACTGATTTCAAAGGCATGAGATTAATGGTTGGTAATAAAAGTTAATCCAAAGAGCATTTTTTAACTTTTATTTAATGAATATAAATTTCCAAAGTACAGCTCATGGATTACAATGGCTTTTTCCCCCACATAACTTCCCTCCCACCCGCAACCCTCCCATCTCCCTCTCCTTCTCCCTTTCCATTCACATCAAGATTCATTTTCAATTCTCTTTATATACAGAAGATCAATTTAGCATATATTAAGTAAAGCTTTCAACAGTTTGCACCCACACAGAAACATAAAGTGAAAAATACTGTTTCCGTACTAGTTATAGCATTAATTCACAATGTGCAGCACATTTAGGACAGAGATCCTACATGAGGAGTAAGTGCACAGTGACTCCTGTTGTTGACTTAACAAATTGACACTCTTGTTTATCTTGTCAGTAATCTCCCTAGGCTCTTGTCATGAGTTGCCAAGGCTATGCAGGTCTTTTGAGTTTGCTGACTCTGATCTTATTTCGACAAGGTCATAGTCAAAGTGGAAGTTCTCTCCTCCCTTCAGAGAAAGGTACCTCCTTCTTTGATGACCTGTTCTTTCCAGTGGGATCTCACTCACAGAGATCTTTCATATAGGTTTTTTTTTTGCCACAGTCTCTTGGCTTTCCATGCCTGAAATACTCTCATGGGTTTTTCAGCCATATCTTAATGCCTTATGGGCTGATTTTGAGGCCAGAGTGAAAAGAGCATTATTTTACAAATATTTTGAAGTAACCTTGATTTCTGTCCTCTTCATAAGCAGAGCTGATTGAAGTGGCAGCATATTCTAGCCACAATGGCAACAGTCTCTTCTTACCCGCTGGTATGTCCACCCAGGTATATTATCTACTATAATTGACATTATTATTTTTCACCAGGCTACACACATGTATCTTCACATCTAGAACTTTGGATTCATTATTATTATTCACTTCACTACCCAATCAAACACAATTCTGAGAAAATAATTTTGTTAGATCAATAAAGACTGTCTCTGAAAAAGTAATAAATATTTTCCTCTAAGAAAAAAAGTATAAAAACTTCCATGTTTTTTTGACAGGCAGAGTTAGACAGTGAGAGATAGAGAGACAGGGAGAAAGGTCTTCTTTCTGTTCATTCACCCTCCAAATGGCAGCTATGGTCAGTGCATTGTTCCAATCCGAAGCCAGGAGCTTCTCCTGGTCTCCCATGCGGGTGCAGGGCCCAAAGACTTGGGCCATCCTCCACTGCCTTCCTGGGCCACAGCAGAGAGCTGGACTGGAAGAGGAGCAACTGGGACAGAATCCTGCTCCCCAAACAAGACTAGAACCCAGGGTGCTGGTGCTGCAGGTGGAGGATGAACCTAGTGAGCTGTGGTGCCAGCAAAACTTCCATGTTTTTAAACAGTAATTTCAAGGAGCTTTTCCGAGCAAGGAAAAACAACTTTGAAAGTATTTTCTTGATTATTGGTAATTAATATTAATTATCAATTTTTCAATAATCCTATGTTTTCTTACCTCTTTTTCCTCGTTGTGAGTTCCAGTGCTGTCTTCTCTTCAGTTTCCTTCCTAGGAATAAAAATTTTGTTTAATTTGGGCAAGAAAGAGCAGGATAGACCTCTCAATAGTAATCAACTAGTAATTGACAGTTTTCAGATTTGCAGTCAGGTAATCTTGTACTCAGAGCTTGCATTATTATGCCACATTTTACCAGTAAAAGCAGTAACCGTAATTATATGAATATAATTATTAATATTTGTCAAATACTTATTAAAAGCTTGACTTATATATACACACATATATACATATATACATATATACATATATATCACCCAATAGCTATGTGACATAGCTATTGATGTCAACATTTAATAGGATAAGATAGAGAGAACTCAAGTGAAGGTTTACTGGTCAATAGGAAAGAGTTAATTTTGCAAAATCCATGAACTTTCTGTTTCAGTAGGCTCATGCTCCACAATCTTTATGACCTATTTTTGCTGACACTTAAACTGTCTTCAGTGTTTGTCCAGGTATAATAACACTACATTACTGAGACACATAGAGGCAATATTTAGATAATTTTTCCATCAAAGATAATTAGATATACAGAAGACTGAATGCTTGTTAAGGATGGAAACTTGTGATCTTCTTACATTTTATCATGTATCCATTCATTGAATGGCATCAGTGCTTAGCCTGAGAAAGCTGAACTGAAGTGTCCTGTTGAATGGGGAAAAGTTGGAAGCATTCCCACTGAGATCTGAAACTATACAAGGATGCCCACTCTCACCACTGATATTCAAGATAGTCCTTGAGGTTTTAGCCAGAGCCATTAGGCAAGAAAAAGAAATCAAAGGGATATAAATTGGGAAAGAGAAAGTCAAACTATCCCTATTTGGAGAGGACATTATCCACCATATAGGGGATCCAAAAGACTCCATTAAGAGACTATTGGAACTCATGGAAGAGATTGGTAAACTAGCAGCACAGAAAATAAACACACAAAAATCAGCAGACTTTATATACACAGACAATTCCAAGGCTGAGAAAGAACTTCTAAAATCAATCACATTCACAATAGCTTCAAAAAATTCAAGCATCTTGGAATAAATTTAACCAAGGATGTCAAATGTGTATTTGATGAAAATTACACAACTTTAAAGAAAGGAATAGAAGATACAATAAAAATAGAAAAATCTTCCATGAACATGGACTATAAGAATCAAAATCATCAAAATGTCCATACTACCAAAAGCAATTTATAGATTCAGTGCAATACCAATCAAAATGCCATGGACATATTTATCAGATATAGAAAACATGAACCTGAAATTCATAGGAAACACAGGAGACCCCAAACAACTAAAGTAATCTTATATAGCAAAAGCAAAACCAGAGGCATCATAATACCAGATTTGAAGACACACTACAGAGAAATTATCATCAAAAGAGCCTGGTACCAGTACAAAACCAGACAGATAGATTAATGGAACAGCATAGAAACTCCAGAAATCCATCCAAGCATCTACAACCAACTTAACTTTGAAAAACAGTTAAAACCAATCCTGGAGTAAGGACAGTCTCTTCAAAAAATGTTGCTGGGAAAACTGGATCGCCACATCTAGAAATATGAAGCAAGACTCCTACGTCTTAAACAAAAAATCCTCCTTAAATGGGTTAAAAACCTAAATTTGTGACCAAATGCAGTCAAATTATTAGGGAAAATGGGAGAAACCCTTGAAGACATTGGTATAGAAAAAAATTCTTAGAAAAGACTCCAGAAGCACAGGCAATCAAAGCCAAAACTGACAAATGAGATTACATCAAATTGAGAAGATTCTTCACTGCAAAAGATGCAATCAGCAAAGTGGAGAAAATATTTGCAAACTACACAATTGATAAAGAATTAATAACCAAATTATATAAAAAGATCATGAAGCTCAACAATGACAAAACAAACAACTCAGTTAAAAATGGTCAAATGACTTAAACAGACTTTTTTTAAGACTTATTTATTTGAAAGTCAGAGCGACACAGAGAGAAGAGAGGCGCAGAGAGAGAGAGAGAGAGAGAGGTCTTCCATCAAATGGTTCATTTCCCAATTGCCACAATAGCTGGAGCTGTGACAATCCAAAGCCAGGAGCCAGGAGCTTCTTCCAGGTGTCCCACACAGGTGCAGGGGCCCAAGTACTTGGGTCATCTTCTACTGCTTTCCCAGACTATAACAGAGAGTTGGATTGAAAGATGAGTGGCCGGGTCATGACCTGGCACCCATATGGGATGCCAGTGCTTCAGGCCAGGGTGTTAACCCACTGTGTCAATGCATCAGCCCCCTGACATTTTTCAAAAGAGGAAATCCAAATTGCCTACAGACACGTGAAAAATGCTCAGGATCACTAGCTGTCAGGTTAATAGAAATCAAAACCGCAAGGAGGTTTTGTCTCAGCCCCATTAGAATGGTTTTCATACAAAACCCAACAAACAACATATGCTAGTGAGGATTTGTGGGAAAAGGTACTCTAATCCACTCTTGGTGGGAATGTAAACTGGTAAAACCACTATGGAAGACAGTATGAAAATAACTCAGAAATAAGAATATAGACTTTCCATATGACCCAGCTATCCCACTCCTAGGAATTTAACCAAGGGAAATGAAATTGGCAGTTGAAAGAATTATCATACCCCGATATTTATTGAAACTCAATTCACAATAGCAAAGAAATGGAATCAACACAAATGCTTGACAAAGACTGGATAAATTAAGGAGTTATGTACACTATGGAATACTACCCAGAAGTAAAATAAATGAAATCTGGTCATTTGCATCAAAATGGATGAATTTTGGAAACACCATACTTAGTGAAACAAGCCAGAACCAAAGGGAAAAATACCATATGTTCTCCCTGATCCATGATAACTAACAGAGTACCTAAAAGGCAATCTGCACAAGTGAAATTGACACTATGAGAAGCAAAGACTCTGAACAGCCCTTGTCTCTAATGCTGAGGAACACTATTTTCTTTTTTTCTCTCTTACTGTTTGTTGAAATCTTAACATAGAGTTAATCATATATCTATAAAGTTAAATTAAAATATATCCTAGTCAAAAATAAAAGAGGGAATAAGAGAGGGAGGAGGAAGAGGGGTGGGGATGTGGGTGGCAGAGCAGGCAGAGTGGAAAGAATCACCATGTTCCTAAAGTTGTAATTATGAAGTGTATGAAGTTTGTAACTGCAAAGCTGTATAATTCTGTATACATTACCACAGATTTACTTCTAAGGGTATAGTTTAAAAATTTGACATGAGACCCCAAGTCCACTTATGCTAAGAGGCAAAATAGCATTTTAAGTGTTAAAGTGATATCAATAGGATTAATAGGTAAAAAAAAAATAATAGATAGAATTAAAAAGGAGTAAGGGCTCCAACACGGAAAGCTATCCAGACAGAAGACTCATAGAATGGTAACCAATATAAGTAGTATTCTGACCTCAGAATCAGCCCTTAAGTCATGCTTGTCTGGCTGAAAAGACCACAAGAGCATTTCAGGCATGGAAAGCCAAGACTCTGTGGCAAAAAGTTTCTTACATGAAGGACCATCTATGCTTGAGAGTGCAGTGGAAAGAAGTGATCATTAAAGGAGGTACTTCTCTCTGAAGTTAGGAGAGAACTTACACTTTGTTTATGCCTTTGTCTAAATATTGACAGACTTTGTGTATTCAAAAGACTTCCATAGCTTAGGCAGTTCATGTCAAGAGCCCCAGGTGATCACTGAGGTCATATTTATGAGTGTTAATTGTTTGGGCTTGCACCATGGTGCAGTAGCTTAATCCTCCACCTGTGGCACCAGCATCTCATATGGGCACCAGTTCTAGTCCCAGCTATTCTTCTTCCAATCCAGCTATCTGCTATGGCCTGGGAAAGCAGTAGAGGATGGCCCAAGTCCTTGGGCCTCTGCACCCACATGAGAGACCGGGATAGAGTACCTGGCTCCTGGCTTAAGACTGGTGCAGCTCCAGTTGTTGCAGTAATTGGGGAGTGAACCAACAGATGGAAGACCTTTCTCTCTGTCTCTCCCTCTCACTGTCTGTAACTCTCTCAAATTTTTTTAAAAAGTGTTAATTGTTAAATTAACAGGAGTCACTGTGCACTAACTTCCCATGCAGGACTTCTGTCCTCAAAGAGTTGTATTAGGGAAGTTAGTAATAAAGCTTGCTTTTAAAGATTTACTCCATATTAGCATATTAAGTTGAAGATATATTTATGTATCTTATAATTTAGGCCAATGTGTACAGCTCCACTCTTGTTTTTGTAGGTGCTTCATTAACTAACAACAAAATTGTTCCCAAAGACATTTTCTGTAGTGTATTTTTATTTTTATTTTTGACAGGCAGAGTGGACAGTGAGAGAGAGAGACAGGGAGAAAGGTCTTCCTTTTGCCGTTGGTTCACCCTCCAATGGCTGCTATGGCCAGCGCACCACGCTGATCCAAAGCCAGGAGCCAGGTGCTTCTCCTGGTCTCCCATGTGGGTGCAGGGTCCAAGCACTTGGGCCATCCTCCATTGCCTTCCCAGGCCACAGCAGAGAGCTGGACTGGAAGAGGGGCAACCGGGACAGAATCCAGCACCCTGACTGGGACTAAAACCTGGTGTGCCGGTGCTGCAGGTGGAGGATTAGCCTAGTGAGCCATGGTGCCAGCCTCTATAATGTACTAAATAAAGGATACTCTTATGTCTCATAAGCTACTGCTATGTCTGAGTGCTCCCAAAAGATGTATCACTTTTTTCAGCTTTTTTATTTTTTAATAAAAGTTCACTATGCTTTATTATATATAAAATTATATCAATAATTTTTAGGTTTACACATAAATACAAATATTTAATTTTGATTTCTATCTAATCCTAAACACGAATACATGCCTACACATCTATATACACATGTATAAGGAGGTTTCAAAATATTTGTAAAAAATTCACATCATTTAGTGACATGTTTCCAAGACTCTCTGAAGTCCCATCAAGCATACATTAATATACATTTTTTACATTTATATAGTAATGAGCAATATAAAATCATTCAAATGTTAAGAAATAACATAAAAAGATAAGTACAAATTAAAATGTTTTAAACTCACTGTGTAAATAGTAATCTTTACTACAAATTCCTTCACCATCTGCTTGATAAACATCTAGAAGAACTCCTTTTTATTGGATTCAAATATTGAAGAGTTCCCATACTCTCACATTTGCTCTCCACAATTTTTATAGCTGTTGATTGTGTCATCATGGAGGACAATATTTGTGAAAATTTATTAAAAGAGCACACATAATGATTATAGGAATAACTTCATTTAGGCTATAAAAATATTGTAAGGTTTCAACATGGAACAGCACAAAACTATTATATGCATTTAAAACAATTATCAGTACCACCACAATTCTTCACTTGAAAAACTCCATAGTGATATCACCTGTTATCTCCTAGCTCACTTATTTGTTGTATTTCTTTTTTTTAACTTTTATTTAACAAATAAATTTCCAAAGTACAGCTTTTGGATTACAGTGGCTTTTTCCCCCCATAACTTCTCTCCCATCCACAACCCTCCCATCTCCTAAGAGGCAATGACTTTGAACAGCCCTGTCTTGACTGTAGAGAAAGTTTCTTTATTCATTTTTCTTTTACTTTTCTGTTTTATCATAGAAATTGAAGAACTGTTGACTTACTATAGACCTAATCTTATTTGTATAAAGTTAATTGAAAATAGATCTTAGGATAAAATAAAACTGATTGTAGGAGACAAGAGAGGAAGAAGAGGGGTGGGAGTGGGGGTGGGAGGTTAGACACAGTGGGAAGATTCTCGATATTCATAAAATTGTCCTTAAGAAATACACAAAGTTTCTATTCATTCAATAAGAGGTTAAAAAAAAAGAAAATGACTATGTAAATGTTGCTTATAGCTATAGATATCCTGAGGATGAGAGAAGCATAGCATGCAATTTCAATGATTTTTTAAATGAAAAAGCTGACAGTATGACACTCTAGTCCAGAGTCACTCTGGGCTCAATTTACCAAAAAGAAGGCTGAGGAGATGTGCAGAAACAAGATGTTACAGTCCTGCCTGAGAGACTGCTTTCTTGCAGAAAGAAGAAAAACATTAAAGAAAACATGAGAATCTCATACAGAGTTCAAAATTTCCTGCAGGGTTGAAACAATGCCCGAGTGAGCCTTCCACATCTGAACATCATTTCCAATATGTTAGAATACACTGTTCTAAAAAGAGAATGTGGCATTTCCAGAGACAAGGAGGTTGAAGGGGCTTCTCTAGGAAAATATTTGTTTAGGACCAGAAATGCAAGCCCTTATTCAGGTTAGAGGATAGGAATGAAGTCTTCCCATTTATGGAGAAATATATAGAGTTTGGACACTACCAATATCTGAATAATTTTCAAGTAGGCAGAGAGCAAAACAAAAACTGAAACAGAAAGGAGGGTAAGAAAATGAGGCTCATGAGGTCCCCATTGGAATTCCCCCCCCCCTTTTTTTTGACAGGCAGAGTGGACAGTGAGAAAGGTCTTCCTTTTGCCGTTGGTTCACCCTCCAATGGCCGCTACGGCCAGCACGCTGCGGCCGGTGCACCGTGCTGATCTGAAGCCAGGAGCCAGGTCCTTCCTTCTGGTTTCCCATGTGGGTGAGGGCCCAAGGACTTGGGCCATCCTCCACTGCTCTCCCGGGCCACAGCAGAGAGCTGGACTGGAAGAGGAGCAAGCTGGACAGAATCCGGCACCCTGACCAGGACTAGAACCCAGTGTGCCAGCACCGCAGGCAGAGGATTAGCCTATTGAGCCACAGCGCCAGCCTAAAGCACCTTCTTTTAATTCTTATTTTTGTATATGAGGTCAGGCTTGACTATCTCAGCCTCTCCTGATCCATTCCCTCCTTTCTGATTAGAATCCTGTCAGGTCTAACCTTACAAACTTAAAATCTGACAACTGTGTGTGTTTTTTCTCAAGGCAGGCATTGGTCTTTTCAGAGGTGTCATTTCCTGCCAGGTCCAAGCTAATGTAATCAGTCCTCTGCAAGTGTAAATGATTTCCTTGAGAGTAGAGTGGGGTAATAGTGAACTTTGAGCTGTAAGTTGACGCACTATGTCTTACTGAGCAATGAAGGGAATTCTGGGCCGGCACCACAAAAAAAAAAAAGTGCTTTATCAAAGCAAAAATGATCATCATTGAGCAAAGGAAAGGGAGAGACAAAGCATCATGGAGAAAATGACCAGTAATAAAAAGGAAGAACACATGAATCACCTTGGGAGATGTGGAATATTATCAAGCATAAGAGAATTTCAATTTCTTGGCTGCTCATCAAAAGTATCAGAAAAGGGTCTCAAATTTAATTATGAGCAGTTGTGCGTGGGTTATTTCTGGTTCCCTGGAAGGGAGACTTTGCCTATGTTGTAGTATCTAAGTGTGGTCTGAGAAGTACCTAGATCAGAATCAGGTGGATCTTGTTAAGCTCCAAGTAGGCACAGGAGTCTGCACTTACACAGCTCCCAAGGTATTTCTTCCGAGTATAAAGTCTTAAAACTTTGCTTGTTGGGAGCAAGTATGCTTGAGCAGGTGGTAGAGCAACAACTTACCAATGCATACCAAAGGAGAGCTCTCTCAAGGAAACAGAGATTTTATCACTGATGTACTTCCAAATGGGTCTTCCAAATGACATGAACACTGCAATAAGAATTCATCATATCTGGTACTGGAGCTGCAGGCACATCAGATTTTTTAGAAAGCTCAGATTCTCAGAATCTTTTACCTACCTCATGATATAGAGGATCAAGGTCATCATCAGTGAACCAGAGAAAGGAATGTAGTGATAGGAAGAACTATGATGAGTCTTATCACAAGTGAGCTACCCCCACCGCCATCCTCACTGGGTCTGTGACGTTTCTGTCGGGAGGGAGGCTCCCTGGGCACACAGGCATGTCGCCCCGGGGAGGCCTGCAGCAGCTCTAGGAGAGCCTGGTATTCATCCTCACTGAGAGGCGGATCTGGGGCTGCCTGTGGGCCCACCTCACAGCCGGCTGTAGCTGCCCCAGGAAGACCCGGGCCGGGGTGGGTGAGGCGTTCGGCTGCAGCACGGGTGCCCAGCACCACATCTAGCCCTGGGGCCCAGGTTGGCCCCCATGCCAGGGACCCAGAGCCCAGAGCCGGCCCAGGCTGATGGCAGGCAGGTCGCAGGTGCGGGCCCTTTGAGGTCTCCGGAGGGCAGCAACAGGAAGGGGAGGGGCGCATTGCCCCTGGGCATCCCGCACCTTCCTTGGTGTGGGGGCCACCACGGGGCCTGCGTGAGGGAGAACCCCACCGCTCCGCTGGGCCGCGGCGCCCCAGAGACCGGGAGGCTCAGAGAGGGAGCTCAGGGCGGCCACCCAGGCATGGCCTGGCTGTGCGTGACGCCTCCGGGCAAGGCTGCCAGGCTCCCGAGACCAATAGGGTCCCTCCGGGACCGGGGGTGCCGCGGCGTGCGGGAGGGTCCGGCGGCAACACCCCGCTGCGGCTGCAGGGGCTGCAGCTGGGAACAGGAGCAGCCTCGGGGCCTCGTTCAGGGCAAGGCAAGGCTCCACCTGAGCTTGGGCTCTACTGCTGCGGGTGGCAGGCCCTGCGGTTCTGGAACCAGACCTGGATTTGGCCCTCGAGGAGGCCCGTGCTTCTGGCCAGCTCTTCCCTGGTCGCCATGCCGGGGAAGCGATTCCGCTAGAAGGCCCGCAGGAGGATCTCGGCTGTGGCCCCGAGATGGGCGTGCACTGGTGCCAGTTGCCCGGCCCCACCGGCTCTCCTGCCGTTGGAGGGGCCCGAGTCCAGCGGGTCTGGTGCGCGTCTTCGCTGCTTCTTCTCGTTTTGAAACCACACCTGCACCGGGGCCAGCTCTTCTCTGAGCCCGACGCCAGGATAAGGGTTGCCGTCAAAGGAAGCGCGCAGCAGGTCCCTGTGATGCGCGGTCAACATGGTCCTGGGTCGTCGAGGTTCTCGGGCACGGCACCGGCTTTGGCTCTGGCCACTGCGGGCTGCTGAGTGCTGGCCTGGCTGGCAGTCCCGCCCCTTACATACCGTCGCTCGGCCCACCCCCTCTCATGAATATCCATCACCCGCTCTGCGCTCCCACTCACTTCTTCCCCACAGCCTGGGTAGGGGGTGGGGAGATCCATGGATGGTGCCTCCCAGGCCACCAACCTGCACAGCTGCACTTCACGGTCAGGCAACAGGTCCCTTCCATCGTCGGGACCGCTGACCCTGCTGGGAGAGGGGTAGGCCCTCGGGCCTGGTTTGTTCTCATCCTCTCCCCCGTCCTTCCGTCCCCCTCCCATTCCACCTGTGGTTCAGGCCGGCCGCGGGATGCCGCCCTGGCTAGCCATCATCATGATCATTGGGCGGCTGCAGAGCTGGTGTGTTTGGGGGCGGGTGCGCAGAGAGGCAGGGCATTGGGCTGGGTCGGGGTTGGCTGTGGGTGGGGCACTGTGGGAGGGGATCCAGAGCCCGGGTATAGCAACTGCCTCCTTGATTCGCGGGCGACATGATGAGCGGGAGAGCAGCCATCCTGTACTGGAGTGGAGGTCGGCGGGGAGGAGGCTTTGGTGTGGGACTGGGAGGTGTGTGTGTGGGGGGGTGTGAGACGCAGGAGCCAGTGGCGGTTCCTGTGTTGGTTCCCCAGGGACAGGACGCTTCTCCTCTGACCTCAGACAAGCCTTGTGGCCGGGCCGCGGTCAGGGTGGGGAACGAGGTCCTGGGTCCACCTTCTGGTGGAAGGCGAGAGATGAGCGCTGGGGATTCCCTGCTGTGAACCAGGCTGGGACACCACCCCTGCGGCCAGCTTCAGAGCTCTGCAGGGGACCACCAAGTGGCGCCAAGGGTCAATGCTCCAGCCTGCCCAGAAGCTGCCCGGGCCCAGGACTGGGACAGGAAAAGGGTTGAAGGCAATGTGGAGATCCCTCTCTGTGCGTCTTTAGGTGTGTGCTCCTGTGTGTGTGTATGTGTGTGAGAGACAGAGAAACAGAGAGACAGAGACAGAGAGAGAGGGACAGAGGTCAGAGGGAGAGAGAGAGAGGTGTAGGAAAGAGTTGTTTGTGTTAGAAAGAGAGACAAAACAAAGAGAGAGGGTGACGGAAAGGAAGAGAACAAGAGAGAAGCAGGGAGAGAGAGAGCCCAAACCTGAGCAAACGGTCACCCTTCGCCTCCCACCCTGCGACGGGTTTCCCCGGCTTCCACCCCAGGGACTTCCTGGGCCCAGGAAGGTATGTCTTGCCACAGGCATTCCAGGATTGATGGTGGTGTGCTTGTGGGCCTGCTGGGTCCTGGACCTGGAGTGTGGCAGCATCTGGTTGTGCCCTCTCCTCCAGGCTCAGAACGCCCTGGGTGGCACCCAGAGCACGGCTTTTGTCTCCCAGGCCCCAGCATCCCAGAGGCCCCAGTGTTTTCCGACTCTGTCGCCCCTCCCCTCTCAACCCTAGCACCCCTCCCCCCCACCTCTCCTGCCTCACGCCCCCACCACCGCCATCACCACTGGGTCTGGGACGTTTCTCTCTGGAGGGAGGCTCCCTGTGCCCGAAGGCACGTCGCCCAGCATCCTCTAGACCTGCCACCCCTGGGAGGCCTGCAGCAGCTCGAGGAGAGCCTGG